>NW_010972588.1:2380401-2448769 GCF_000737465.1 Haliaeetus leucocephalus
AGGAGTAATAGAGTGGCCTTGGTGGGCACCTGAAGTCCAGCCAGTGTCAACCCACTACAATATGTTATCAAAGATTTACAGGCAAACTTATCAAAACCTACAGCTCTGGTGATAAGCGCCGGAGTTCCCAGTGACACAGACCCAAGATGAATATGCCAAGCACAACTAACACCAAACTGCCTATCTGACTGTTTAAAGTGAGAAATATGACATCAAAATCTTCTTGATACAAGAACAAAAGGACAAACCTTACTTTCTACCAAGCACCTTTACTTCTGAGATATTGGCACCAATCCAGTACTCACTGGTCGTCTTTGTTCTTCTGCAGCCCCATTCATTGTGTAATGTGCACTTCATCTAATCTGACAAGCAAACTTCTCTTCAATTGACAGCAGAGAATTAACTTTCTAACTGAGCAAGGGTGCACATTCTGAGCTGTAGGGAAACCAATATAACTGCTAGTTAGCAGACGTGTCATAAAATCCTCCCAAAAACATGTAGGTAATGTTCCCATGGGCTGCTATCAGAGGAAGACTATCAGCAGTATCTTGTCAAATAATGCAGCAAGAGTAATGGAATATGTTGCAAGATGTACAGATTCACAAAAAAAAGATATAGTCAATGTTCCTGTCATCCACTATCCAAATACTCGCAAGTAGAATTTCATCTATATGTCTGTGCTCATAGATTTAATTATTCTCTAGAATAAATATTATATTTTGAAACTCCTGACCTACACACAATTTTTCTTTTGGTATTTTAACACACATGGCACACATCTCTCAATACTTAAAAGGGGATTATCATGCAACAGTGATTTTCACCTCTCTCTGCTGTCCACAGAAAATCAGCTGAATCTACCCATGAAGAGGCAGGCAAACATAAATATAATCTGTGGCCTAATCCTGCATATCCATCATCTCTAAATAATTTTTCCCTCCTACATTTTTCTAAAAAGTGTGGTCACAGTGCTCAAGGTAATTCAGTCTGGGATCAGTATGCCTGCTTCCATTTTGTGTGAGTTGAACTTCAGACTTGTCTGTTAGAGAGGACCATACTCTCATGCAGTTCAAACTCTCATGGAAACATGCCAGTTCATTCTCAGAAAAAACTGCCAGTTTTCATGGTTCATCTGGGTGTCTTACTAGTAATATGAACATGGAAGAACAATCTTATGGAAAAACAGAATGGCGAATATATGTCTCTCAATGTACTGGTTTTGGCTGGAATAAAGTTAGTTTTCTTCCTAGTAGCTGGTATAGTGCTGGTTTAGATTTAGGATAAGAATAATGTTGATACCCACTGATGTTTTAGTTGTTGCTAAGCAATGTTTACACTTAGTCAAGGACTTTTCAGTTTCTCATACTGCCCTGCCAGAGGAGGCTGGGAGTGCACAAGAAGCTGGGAAGGGACATAGCAAGAACAGCGGACCAAACGAGCCAAAGGGGTATTTCATACCATGTGATGTCATGCCCAGTATATAAACTGGGGGGAGTTGGCCAGGGGACACAGCAGCTCAGGGATTGGCTGGACATCAGTCAGTGAGCAATTGTATTGTGCATCATTTGTATATTCTCTTATTAATATTATTATTATTATTATTATCCCTTCCTTTTCTGTCCTGTTAAACTGCTCTTATCTCAACCGACAAGTTTTACCTTTTTTTTTCTGATTGTCTCCCCCATCCCACTGAGGGGGAGGAGTGAGAGAGCAGCTGTGTGGTGCTCAGTTGCCAGCTCGACCCACAAGCTGACGAGTGTCCCTTCATGACACTCAAGAAGGGATACCTCACGTTCAGGAGTCTATAGGCTGCTTTCATAATACATGGGGCACCTCAAAATAGAAGAGAGTGTTACTGAAAAGGAGAAAGACATGAGATGTGGGTTTTCCTCTGATAATTATCTTTGATAAAGTATTTTTTCTAAGGTCCAAATCACATAACTTCAGCTTCTGTCCAGTATGCATTCAGCAGTTAGACATACAACTCTAGACCTCACTGGGAAAATTATCTAGAAGCAGACCCACACAAGTACCCACACTTGAGAATCAATGTCCCAAATAGCAAAGTAGCAAATGCACTAGCTCAGGGTAACTGAATTAAGTAGATAGCAAAGAAAATCACATCAGTATTCAGACTTTGTGACAGACCTTGCCATCCTTGTTCTCCATGTATACCCATGAATGCAAAAGAAGTGGAACAAAGCTGTACACCAGACACTTCAACTGAGAAGCATCTTAGGAAGCTGTTTATTTCTCAGCTGTTAGTAACTACCTCTTAAGTGAGAATCAGTCAGTAACAGGTTGTTAATGGTACTGCTCTGAGCAGCTCCAGCAGAAGCCAACTGCAGAGCCTCTGGGAGGAGTGTTAGCACCATCTGCCACCAGCTTCAGCCCTAAGGAAACCACCACTGTTAGTCTGTGACCCCTCTGTCGAGACCAGTGTCTATGTGAGCCTCTTCTGACTTTCTCCACCCCGGTTTGTGCCACAAAGGTGAGGAGGGAATGCACAGCTCTGCATGAACCCTACCACCATGTGCTGGACACCTCTGAGGAGCAGCAGCTGCTGGTGCCTGCTGAATCCCAGTGGGGACAGATGCCTGGTCACAGGGGTGCTCCTCTTCTGGAGCAGCTTGGGCTGGCATGAGAAAGGGGTGATTTATACTGGTACAGAGTGATGGAAAGGTACTCACACAATTAGAAACTGTCTCAATTACCCAGCGCCAGCTAGCAGCTGAGAGGCAGCAAGATCCCTCTTAGCTGTAACTGACTGTTTCAAAGCAAAGTCAAGCACGTTGTCTCAAACTACCTCCAGTGACAGTTTGAACTAATGTTTAATTTTGCCATGAAATGGACTGTAAGTGCTCACAGAGCCAGGAAACAGCTGAGAAGCCGTTCAAAAAGCTGTTCAAGCCATTCATCCCCTGTGCCTCTCAGCAGCCAGTTACTGTCTGCTGGTTCAGAGGTGGTATGCAAGTGTTACCCATATAAATGAACTTAATATGGATAAACATGTCAAGTCTATGACAAGTTTGGGATTAAGCTAATTATATAAGCATTGGAGATCAAGACAAAGTTTCACTGGAAAATTCCAGTTCACTCAACCCATAATATTCTGTCTGAAATAATTTACATTCAGGAAACTTTCACAAAAATCCAGGTGAATGAGATCTGCTGCAGAGCACAGCCTAGTAATTCACATTTCACGGAAGTTTTTAACAGTATAGAAAGAGTTGGCATATCCAGTTCCTCAGAGTTTTATTTTTTCTTAAATAGTTGTGACTGTCTCATTCAGACCAAAACAAATTCCAAAAAACAAATAAATAAATAAATTCCAAAACAAAACCCAAAATGTATTGCCACCAAAGTTTCTGAGAACCAAACAAGTACTTTGTATAAGTGCTATGTAAAGCAGTAAATGAAACCCTTTGACATAAATGACATAACCATCTGTCGTGGGTTGACTGACCTTGGCTGGCTGCCAGATGCTCACCAGTCTGCTCGCTCTCTCTCCACCTTCTCAACAGGACAGGAGGAGAAATTAAAATAGAAGAGCTCATAGGCTGAGATAAAGACAAGGAGATAATTTACCACCGACTACTGTCATGGGCAAAACAGACTTGACTTGGGGAAAAATTAATTTAATTTATTGCCAATTAAAAATAGACTTTGGTGGTGAAAACCAAAAACTAAAACATCTTTCCTCCATTCCCCATCCCCCTCCTTTCCACGCTCAACTTCATTCCTTCATTTCTAACTCCTCTAGTTGTACTTGGAAGGGAGATGGGGAATGGGGTCAGTCCATAACAGTTCTCTGCTGCTCCTTCTTCCTCACACTTTTTCCCCTGCTCTAGCATAGGCTGCAGTCCTTCAGGATAAACCTGCTCCACTGTGGGCTCCCCATGGGCTTCAGTCTCTGCAAGAAACATCCACCTGCTCCAGTGTGGGGTCCACCACAGGCTGCAGTGTAGATATCAGCTCCACCATGGCGTCTCCATGGGCTGCAGGGGAATCTCTGCTCCAGTGCCTGGAGAACCTCCTCCCCCTGCTTTTCCTCTGGCCTTGGTGCTTGCAGGGCTGTTTCTCACTTTCTCCATTACTCCTCATTACTTTTGCAGCATTTTGGCCTTTCTTAAATACGTTTTCCCAGAGGAGCCACCAGCTTGGCTGAGGTGCTCGGCTGTGTGCTGCGGTGGGTCTGTTGGAACCGGCTGGAACTGGCTGGAACCGGCTATGTCCAGCACAGGGCAGCCCTGGCCTCCCCTCACAGAGGCCGCCCTGCAGCCCCTGATGCCAACACCTGGGTGCCGATACCCAGTACACCATCATGGTGTATTTATGGTTTCACCCCTACTTTTCACACCTTACTAAATTGTAATGAGCATTCAAATATGCCATCCAAAGGGGATAATTTAAAGAGAAGTACTGGGTACCTCCACCCCACAAAATACCCAACTGAGTAGTGGGTTAAGGTACTTTCATGGCCTCACAGAGTTAATTTTCAGTTCTGAGGCAGAAGAAGGGATTGAATCTGGGACTGCCCCATGTTTGACATGTTCTGCCAATAAATTATCATATTAAGAACATAGGCAGAAGGTCACCTTCTCCGGCAGCTCTGTCTTTATAAAGGGTCTTCTTTTTAATTCTGTATAGCATAATCTGTGTAATTCTGCTGAAAGTCAAGGTGTTGTAAGGCTTAAATATTTTTTCTAAGGCAGAAATCAGACATCCATTGCTTAGTCAATGACCAAAAAAATGGTCCAAATAAATGTAAAAAGAGAACAAATTTTTCAGTCATTCTTGACTTAATTAACCACCATACATAGTTGATTAATTGTATAAATAAATAGTTGCATCTAGGCATTGGTGAAGGTGAAGTGCACAAGCATACTTGTAGTGCCTGTGAAAGATGACAGTGACCCTAATAATGGTTCATTTAAATCTCAGCACCTCCTTTTTTTCATGTAAAGGAAAGTAGAACCCATCTTCAGCAGTCTTTTATCAGTGGTAAGACCTCTGGTCTCATTTGTTCTATAAATATAATCTTAGGCAGTGAGATAACTTGTTTACTTATATGTGATGAACTAAATGTACTTTCAGTAAACATGTATGTGTTTGATCCATGAACTTTTCTGAATCTTTATAGGTTCATTGCATTAGGCCCCTCAACTCTCAAATGTTCATTTAAAAAAAAAAAATCAGTAAGTTTTTAGCCATTTAATTGAAGCTTAACAAAGTAAAGCTGGAATACATCAAGTTGATGTAAGGGAGAAGCTTGTACTTTTCTTATATGTGCCATTTGAAGGCTGTGATAGCCTGCCATGCAAATTATCTTGTTTCTAAAGACAGCAGGACAAAAGCTCTGATGTTTCCAGGACATTTATGGCAGTCTAGTAAGAAGAGATAACAAGAGTGTGAGCACCAGCCCTTTCACAGGAAAGAAATGAAAGTGTTTTTATTAGAAAACTATCTAGTTCTCAATAAACATGGAATTAATCGATCCAAAAGCAAATAGAGTAGATATTCTGCATATGTAGTACATATATTATGTACAAGTAAAGAAATAATCAGTGGTTGTGTATAGCTGTTTTCTAAATTTCATTGCGTTACATATATTTAGAAGATGAAATATACTTTTTGCTTGGATCAACACCAAATGTCAGTATCAAAAAAATAAAAGGGGAAGAATGAGTTTTTAATGCTTGCTTGTTATTTCATGGAAGTATCATTAATCAGATTTATAGGGTCCTTAACAAAAAGCAGCAATGCATTTCATCATTACTGACAGAAGTTTTTTAAATCTTAGAACAGTGAGAATGCAAAATTCTAATATTGCTCACTTTTTCAGTTTTGTGACAACCAACTGAAAACTGTGTTGCCATTTGTTTGATTTTTCTGGCAACCACAACCTCATATATTATTACAAGTATATTCCTACTCTCTATTACCTCCAGTAGCATTACACTAACACTCTGTTTCAAACCAATGGAAATTATTTGAATACGGATCTACCAGGCAATGGTTTAGCTGAAAATAAGAAAGATGAAATTAAATATGTGACTTTTTAAGTTTAATTAAAATAGGGTGACCAATCTGCCACCAAAATAAACTTGTCAAAGGGTAAGATAAGTGACTTATCACTTTAGAGGAAGACTGAAATCTTTTTACTAGAAAAGTATGTTTGGTGCAACTGTTGTCCCACAAACAGGGTTCATTTACCTGGTGTGCAAGCCAATAACACACAGAGTTGGGGTATTTGCAAATTAATTTCATTGATGCACATGAATGGGTGCCTGTCTCAAGGCAGCACACCCTTGTCTCCAAATTCCTCACATTTATACACTTAACTAATACATATTCATTGCTATTTTCCTTAATGATTGGTTCTTTCTTCTTCGCCTTTCATGTAAATTAGTGTGCAGACTCTGTCTTCTTCCTTCATTGTCTTCTTTTGAGTAGGTGGTATTGCTGGAGTAGGTGGTCAATGAGTCAGTGGTCACAATCTCCCTCTGTAGGAATTACCTTTAACCTACTTCTTCCCTAATCTTGGCAGTTCCAAGTGGTTCTTCAAGGTTTATTGACCAGACTGCAATCCATTACCTTTTCTGACATGAACATAAAGCCTCATTGTCTAGTAGTTGGTTCCTAAACCCTAAATCATGTCTAGTTATTGTTTCCCTATTTTAAATGTTAACTGATGGGGGCTGTACACAGGACTTTAGCAGCTCCATGGTTATTTCAATCATATGATACATTGTGATGTTAAAGCTAAACAACAACTGTAGGTGTCTGGGACCATGAATTTAAACACCGAAGTCTAAATGGATTTTTGGTAACCTCAGTCTTAAGCATGTGTTTTTGAGTCTCTGTGTTTTGACCTGAGGTGCTTTCATTTGCCTTGTATTCTCAGTAAGAGGGATGTGTCTTTTGCTCAGCGTTTAGCTTCACAGGAAGAGCAGAGTGGAATCTCCCTAAATTTTCTATTATCTAGGTGATTATTTATGTGACTTAGTATCCCTCACTTTTCTGTAAGGGTGCATGTGTCCAGGGCACTACTAATGGCATTCTAATTCAGTTTAGCTTTCTTAAGTTTTCCTGCGGGCAGCCATGTGAAATGTCAGGTGCTTTTTTTTTTCCTGTTTCATCTCAATGGTTGGAAACTAGAATGTAATGTGCCTCTCTTGCTTTGAGAAAAAAGTTTAAAGAACATTTTAGCAGTTCCAATATTCCACCTTTTTTGTGTTCTTTTCTGAACTGAATTTTCTTTCAACAGCTTTTATACCTTTGATACTCTGTTAGGTCACCTTGTTGTATTAATGACTGTGAAAGGGGTCCTTACTCCTACTTCTTCAAAAAGGAACCACTAGAATACGTAGCAGCAGACATGGAATCTCTGCCATATAAATCTCTAAAAAATTAGATTAATTGCCCCTAACAACTTTTTTGTCATGTAAATGTTGTCGTTAAAATAACACTTCCTTTTTTGTTGGTTTTATTTAACTATTAAGATACTATATAGGAAGTATATGTACAACACATTGGAACATACAAGGATTGGTATAAATATTTGGATGGTCTTGATGCATCAGACAACTGCATAAATGTGACTATTCTGCTGAATTTGGTCTTCAGTAAGAAATGGTTGCCAATTTTTATTATGCTTTTTGACTATTTCATCTTCCTTAAAAATACATATGTAACCTTGTTACAGGTTATGTATGTGAAACCTGGTATTTCTTTAGTCAATATTCTAAAGAGAATAGGCACACTGGACCATAGATCGTTTAGAAATTTTTAAATATCCTGGTCAGTTTAATGCGTCGTATAGTTCTCTTGATTTCAGTTACGATGAATCTCACCTGCTCAATCCACCTCAGTGTCATTAATTGGTAAAGAATAGCAAAAAACTTCATCAGACACCTGATCCTGCATATTCACTACGTGAATTGTAGCTTAAAAGTTTAGCTGGAGCATCACTGTTTTCCATGATACCATATAGCAAAATTGCTTGCATATGTGGACCCATTTATGGAAGCAAAAGCCAGAGTGGTTTGTTTGTGAATAATGACAGAAATCCTAAGGTAAATGCTGTGATCTGCCTTTCTGATAGAATATTTGTGGGCAAATCTTAACCATGGAAACTGCAACTATGAGTAATTTCTGTCTGAGAGCTACTTAAGCCTTTTGAGTGTGTTTGACCTGATTTTCTATGTAAAACAGTCTTAGCATTTTCTTCTAGTATTCAAGGCCAAGAACAAGTGGTTGTGTTATCAATTAATATGTATCATATGATTGAAATAACCATGGAGCTGCTAAAGTCCTGTGTACAGCCCCCATCAGTTAACATTTAAAATAGGGAAACAATAACTAGACATGATTTAGGGTTTAGGAACCAACTACTAGACAATGAGGCTTTATGTTCATGTCAGAAAAGGTAATGGATTGCAGTCTGGTCAATAAACCTTGAAGAACCACTTGGAACTGCCAAGATTAGGGAAGAAGTAGGTTAAAGGTAATTCCTACAGAGGGAGATTGTGACCACTGACTCATTGACCACCTACTCCAGCAATACCACCTACTCAAAAGAAGACAATGAAGGAAGAAGACAGAGTCTGCACACTAATTTACATGAAAGGCGAAGAAGAAAGAACCAATCATTAAGGAAAATAGCAATGAATATGTATTAGTTAAGTGTATAAATGTGAGGAATTTGGAGACAAGGGTGTGCTGCCTTGAGACAGGCACCCATTCATGTGCATCAATGAAATTAATTTGCAAATACCCCAACTCTGTGTGTTATTGGCTTGCACACCAGGTAAATAAACCCCATTTGTGGGACAATAGCAGTGCAATTAACTGCAAGTTTCAACCCTAAACCCCTTCAATATCTACAAAATTATCACTCCCTTTCATCTACCTTGAGAAGCTTTAATCCAGTAGACAACCTCAAACCACAGTGACTTGACTCTATTCCACACAAAATACCATTGCAGTTGCTTTCTTTCACCATTCACTGCTGTCATTGCCCAGTGGATTGCCTATGTAAACAAGGCCTTCTAATTCCATCCAGTTACTCATGAGCCCAATAAAGTACATAAAATTACAACATAGTTCCAGAATAAGAGTCTCCAGATTTGGCTAGGAAGAATTAGTGAGAAGAAGCAGGTTTTTTCCCTTGATATGGAGTTTTGTTAATCATTCTCAGTGTTTAAAAAGGAAAAAAAAGGTATTTTATTCATCATTACAATTCATCCGGCTTCTGCTTCCAACTCTTTTGCTTTCTTCACTTGATTAATGCATCTTTTTTATTAAGTTCTCGTATGGGGACATGAAAGTAGAGAAGTTCATACACTTCTGTTCCTCTCTAAAATCAAGGACAAAGAAAGTTACAGGAAGAATGATTCTGCCAGTAAGCAGGGTGACAATAATTATTTCCTCAGCTGCTAGCTCTCAGTTTCAAATGATCAGAAACCCTGTTTTGTTTCATTTCCCAAATGTTGGTACAAAAGCATGAACGAAGACACTAAGAATCACATTATTGATGCCTCCCTAGGGATCACCTCCACTCACACAGAGACTGGTAAAATTGCCCATAGAGAAAAAGAAGTACAAAAAGCAACAAAGAATGCAATGAAAAAAAAATCAGAAAAATGCAAAGAGAAAAATATGGGTAAATGTATTCTATTTACAGAGAGAGATTAATTTGAAATACTTACTGACAAGAATGCCAATCATATCCTTTATATTGAGCAAAATTATTGCTGGCACCAAAAATATAATTTATTGCCAGCAAAACAGAAAACTGCAGGAAAAGAAAGTCTCAACCTATGTAGAATAGAGAATATATTCAAATGAAATCTACAGATTTCTCATTGGTCAAGGTCCCACAAATATCCACATATTCAGCAATGCTTGTAAGAGATATTTCACTAAATATCTGCCTTCTGAATCTGTATGCACAAATACCTAGACTTCCTTAAGAGTTTGAGACCCATTAATAGTTACTTAAAAAGTAGGTAAGAGAAAGTACCTGATAGATAAGATTCAAATTTGTACCGCACATGAAAGTGTGGGGTTATGATTTCTGTATAGAATTGGGAATTAAATAATTTCCTGGTGAGGAAATCATCATTTCCTGACCAGAAAAGTGGAATTTAATTAATAACAAGAGTAGGCTATGGCTATACATGTCTTTTAAGTAACACAGGCATTTTGTATACTATGTCTGTTGAGCTGGCTCAATATGCCAGAGAAATGCGTATACAGTCAAAACAAGGTGGTCCTAAAACTGTCCCCAGAGTAATGAATACAATTTTATTTTACATTTCTTTCATTTAGAAACCTATTATTTTCATTCCTTTCAGTATTTAAATGTCATTTTAGCTGTAGAATCATTTCACAGTGAAGATAATCTCAAAACAAGTGCTCAATACTTCAGAATTGTTGACTTGAGGATTTTTCTTAATTATCTTTAACTGTATTATGAACCTCAACCAGCATTTAAAAAAGGAAACCAGAACATGCCTGAAGAAGTACATGTATTTGTAAATAGAAATTGAGAAGAAATTCTTGTTTGTAATCCGTGAATTACTGTGTTAATTATAGGAAACCTTATGCCATTACGCATTTCCATCTAAGCTAACATAATAGGAAGAGGACCAAATAAATATTGTCTGTTTATGGATCAGATTGTCTTTTTAAAGAGTTCAGGTCTGATAACTGTCATTTCGCTGCCAAATATGCAACCATCTTTTCAGATAAGTCTATCTCCAATATACCCTTCTGCTCCCTCCCATCTAGAAGTTCCCTGTTAAGGAGCTGTGATTTTTGCAAAAACCCACCCTCCTTTGCTCATAGCAATAGTCACAGTGTGCTCATTCTTCCAAACAAAGGGATGGTCCTTGCCCCGAGGAGTTCACGTGTCAAGAGCAGACACTTGTCAAGAGTGGACAGAAACTGGGGAAAGGACAGGCTGTGGAGAATGCTTATACAAGCTAACTACAATCATTTTGGGCACTGTAACTGACAATCTAGGGTTAAGATCATGCTTTACTGAGGCTGGGTTTAAGCCTAAAATTTGACTCACTGATGATATTGAAACCTTTATGGTCATAATTCTTTACAAACTTAGGGAACAAAAGGTAAGTAATAGATGTAAAGCACTTGGGTAAGCAGCTCCTGACAAGACAATGGAATAGAAGGAACAAACTGACCTAAAACTAGCAACCAGAAACTTTAGTGGGCTGGTTGTCCAAGAAGCGTGGCTATACTGTATGAATCAGCTAAAAACATGCCCTTTAGGTGAACTTAACTAATTATAACATGAAAACAATACCTCTAGAAGTTAGGATACCCACCTTCACCTGAAGACACTCACTCACTGAACTTGCACAGTAAAATGAAAAGATGCTGCACCTTTAAATGAACACAAGGACGCTATACACCAATAAGCTTTAAGATATGGAATTATGGGTACCAGTAAAAAGTTGATAAACAATGAATATGGTAATTATGCTAATTTTCAATGTATAAATAAGTGACTGTTTTAGTGCTGGGTATGCTAGCTTTGCAGGGATACCCCCTAGCACCCCTTTCTGCGCAGAACTGGCAATAAACAGCTAATACCCCAACTCTGTGTATTATTGGCTTGCACACTGGGTGAACGATCCCACAAGTTTTGGGACAACACTGAGACTGCTGATTTGCCAGTCATGCAACCAGAGAGGCAGGTGTCACATAGAACATAGTAGTTAACATCCCCAAAGCTAATACTAACTCTAACTTTGGAGTCTTATCCTTCTTACCAGACATTTCTGGGAGCCAGGCAGAAACTGTTTTCAGTTGAAAATATATGCTGTTGACTCTCCCTTATATGGAACTGGGGAGGGAAGCTTCAGCTAGTCCTGCTCTGAGCTAAGAAGCAAACATCAGTAGCTCCTGCCTCCCAGCTGAATTCAGAGCCCAAATTACAGCAACATGATTTTTCCTCTCCTAAAAGGCAACACCAGCCAGAGGTTGTCATAGCATTTATGGGTGTCTATCACCTTCCATTTAGTAATTCATTCTCATCTCATCCATAAACTGATAACTAGCATCTAGGAGCACTCAGGAGCAGTCTACTATGTTGTCCTTCCAGCTACTGATTCATGATAGGGTGGTTTTGACAACAAAGCCATCCAAAACTGTTCATGCCTGAAATGGGATTCATCATCAGGCCAGCTGTGTCAATAACAACTACTTTATGGGACTCTAGGGATGATGACTGATTTAATCTCTATTAAAAACAACCTTTTCCTTTTGCAGATTTCTTTTAAATTCAATCATTTTGGTAACCTTTACAATGGGGTCCATACACAATTATACTAGCACAACTGAGTGAACAATGAAATGCAGCATGTGGCAAGAGCTTTTTAAATCAGCTTTGTCATCCAACTAGCACACTGAGAAACTCAGCTGTGACTCATCTTCTTTTTGAACAGCTTATTAATGCTTAGCAGCTTAGCACTTTTGATTGTAGGCCCCCCTACAGATCTAAAACTCCACCTGAGGAGGCATTGTAACAGGCATGTTAAGGGTGGGAGTGCTACTGGAGTGAGTGAACCTAGGGTGCCTGATGAATTTCAAACAGAAAAGAACACTTAACTTCTTTATCTTATACTGATGAGTAGACCTGAAATTGCAAGTATGTAAGTTCCATGATCTTTAGTTGGACTTCTCCAGAAAACAGCCTCCCCTATGCCCTATAAAAGATCTTTCCATTTTAATTTGAGAAAATTGAGGTGCTCAGAAATTATGGGTGCAATCTTGGTCTACACAGCATGATTCATCATTTGTTTAAAGGGTACAGGATTCCACCCTATTTCTTTAAAGTTCATTTTTGTCAAAGTACTATTTAACTACTTGGCATTAGGTACATATGTACATATAGCTGTTCTGCAGAATATGTGCTAATATCAACCAATTAAAAAGACGTCATTACAATCTACTATCACTAGGTTAAATTAGTTACCAGGGAGGTATTCAATAAAAAACCTGTCCCAATTAAGTAGAGTATACTGCAATAATATTTTACATTTATATAGCACCTTACATTTGGCATTTGACCAATTAGGCTGAGAAAGCAATGTTAAATCACAGCAGGCCTCTTTGAAAAAGGGCAGCAGCTAACTGTCAAGTTGTTCTACTTCACAGTGGGAAACTTTTCACAATAACACTGGGCAAAGTCCTAATCTCACAACATGTAACAGAAATTTTTCAATTTTTGGAGAAAAACAACACAACTTCAGAATGACATTGATATCAATGCTTTTCAATAGCCTCAGTATTTTAGCCATAATGATGTTTCTTTTATCTGAGTACAGTCTACAGTGCCTACAGTGAGGATGAAAGCCAAACTGTCTGACTTAAATTTGAAGGCACACTAAATATTTTAAACCTGTTGTTTAAAGTAGTTACACATCTACTCCCACAGAATCCAAATCTCTTTTGGCTGTACTCTCTGTACAGTTTTATTAAAATCCCTCAAATTACTGTCTCTGCAAAAAATATATACCCTCCCACCTTTCCTGTATTAAAACTTTGGGACTTTCCCTATTTAGTCAATCAAAATTAGTAAATTTTAGGATCTAGTTTTCAAGAAAAGTAATCTCTCAATCTGTAGATATGTATGCTCACTTTATCTCTCTCTGTTTCTATAAAATGGGATAACAATGACAGTCATAATTTTAAGGATGTGTCGTCACACAAAATAATGTTTTATATCTTGTTATGGAATTGTTAAACAGTAAAGGTTTTTTCAACAAAGCATATTGTCTACCAGTTATATATGTAAAAAAAGAATCACCCCATTTCTTTTTCCTTTTTTTTTTTTCCCCCTTCATTTCTAAGTCTTACAAGAACATGATGAACTCAGCTATATTGGAAAGGGTTAATGGCTGTGGTCAGTAAACTGAAGCCACTGGTTCAGTGGTTTAATTGAGAGGCAGATGCACCAAGACAGCAGGTAGAGATGGAAATTAGGTTAGTAAAGGAACAGTGCAAGGTGAATGGAGAATTCTGTAACCTAAATAAAACCATACATATTTAAACTGTGTTTTCCTGTACTCCGTTCTTTGTAAATGATGTCAAGTAGTTTGTATTTTATAAAAAGCTCATGATTTTGCAGTACATGTTCTCTAATATGTGTGAGCATATCTCACCAGTTATTCACTTTCTTGCAGAAAAAAAAATACTATTTCTTATGAGAAAAGAGAGTATGTTCTCATTTCCAAGCTGCTGTTTGACATGCATAAGGGGGTATTTCTACTTGCACCCTCGATGAACTAATGATTTGATACGCTGCTTGCTGAGCTTCTAGCAGGAAATATATCCTATTGCTCACATACTGTTAAAATTAATCATCTAATAGGAAAGGCCAAGTGCTTCAATCACAACTCCTTCTCAATACAATTTTACAGTGTATGTTTTCAGAGGAAAAAAAGAAATATTATGTTAATAGGAAGATGTGCTATCATAACAAGATGGGATGCCTGGGGTTAAGACTATTGTTGCAGCACTGCTGAGCCCTAGTGGTAGGAAACAGCTTGTACTGCTAACCAACTTTGGCCAAGATTTTGCAGCATCAGAAAGGCTTGGTTGAAATCAGTGCCCACCCTGCTTCACTGGAAGGCCTTTGAAAATGCTAATGTGGACCACTAAAAGCATATGTACAAACTGAAAAAAGCATTAAAAATATATTAATACAAAGGAGATATTTTATCTGCTCAAGTATGTCTTAGTTCTTTAAATCTGTTTCAGCCCATCTTCAATTTAGGGTAGACATGTCTAGGCAATCTTTTCTTATATTTTCATAATTGAACACCCTATTGTGACTGGCCCATAGGCTCCATTGAAACTATGGCCCAGAGGCCATAACTGAAAAAGATTCTTGCAAAGTTGTTCACTATAACGTGATGTTATGGTTTTGCTTGATCCTGTACCTATTGTTAGATCGTGTGATAGAAGTCTTGCTCTGCACACAATAAGGATTCCAGAGGAGGCAAAACAGCATGGGGAGGAAACCCCAGTTACCCAGTTAGTGAAATAACACCTTGCCTCAGATGCTCCTAGATCTGTCAAAGGAGTGTCACCAGCCCCATGGGCTGGAGATCATACCCAGCACCATAAGGAAACAGGAACAGGTAGATGGAGCATCTCACAGACTGAGCAGGGCTACTGCCTAAGGTGCATGGGACATGTTATGAGGTGTCAGGAAGA
Source organism: Haliaeetus leucocephalus (assembly GCF_000737465.1). Taxonomy (NCBI): domain Eukaryota; kingdom Metazoa; phylum Chordata; class Aves; order Accipitriformes; family Accipitridae; genus Haliaeetus; species Haliaeetus leucocephalus. The sequence continues at coordinate 2,395,654 of NW_010972588.1, forward strand.
GCATTTTGGGATTAGACAAGAGTTATTACAGGATTTTTAGGGGAGAAAAAGTTGGGGAAAGGGAGGGATCAAGGTGGTTTGGGGAGGAGCAAGAATTGGAAAATAGAGGAATAAGGGCATAGAAGGGCTTGGTGGTGTATAAACAGGTTGCTGGTCAGTGTGCTTGTCTGGCCACATTCCATGCCTGGTCAATGCAGTCTGTTCTATCTTTTCATGAAAATCCATTTCTGACCATCTTTCTGGGTGAGAGGTTCTCTACTTTATGAGCATGTGTATGTCTGAGTGCTGCAATCATGGGTCATAGGGGCCTGTATGTCTGAGGTGCCAGCTACTGAAGTGTGTGATGGCATGTATGTCAGGGTGTGATTGCTAGTAAATTTTCATCCAGACTAGCCATTGAGTAGGACAAGCAGGCTGGGAACCAGGTGTTGATGCAGCCGTAGGTCTGGGCAGAATACATGCGTGAGTGTCTGTGACTGATGTGGGATGCATCATAGAATTGTCCTGCATCATGCATCATCCTTGGGTAGAGAAGAGGGCATGATCTTGAAGGAAGCTTGGAAAAGCCTTGAGATTTGTGGAGAGTCAGGAGAAAAAGCAAGGTGTATTAGAGTAATGTCATTCGCTCCAGCTTGCTTGCAAATTAAAATTTTATTCTTATTTTTCACCACGATTATTGGTAATTTATAACTGATTGTAATCACAAACCAAAAATTAATAACCTTACTTCCCACTGTAAAAAGAGTATCTGATGGATAGGACTAAAACATGAATGCTATTATGATTTCTTTTCATTCCTAAAAGTTATGTGCAGCTGAGAGTCTGGCAAATAACCAAAGACACCCTTTGCAGAGCTTACTTTGCTGTGATATAAATAAAATGTGTGAGAGTGTGTGTGTGAGAGGGGAAATCCTATATCTGTAATATAAACAAGTTCTCTTTGATCAGTGATGCTGATCAGTGATATCTACATCTAGGTGAGCTTCACTGGCTTATTTAGGCAATTGCATGTCCCAAAACTAATGGAAGCCTTTCTAAAACATTATCACAGTAAGCTCACCCAATAAATTAATTATACAGATCAAATTAGGGGGGGAAAAGGATGAAGATTTCTAAAGAGGTTATGTTGCAAATCCTATGTAGAATTTATAAGACATTTATTAAAAACATCTATTCTCACCTAATCAATCATTCAGAGTCTGAATGTACACACAGAGAATTTGATAAATCATAATGGGCAATATTTAATGCTGTGCATAGGATAATAGGCATTTTTAACAAGCAACTAATCAAAATCTTCTGATAAAGTTGCTGCTTTTTCATTTCATTGCAGATTATAGGTATAATTCATTCCAGCATTAGCTAGTTGATTAAAAGCTTCTCTCTTTCAGTTTCAGTATGAACTGAATAACTGACAATCTTACTTAATTTCATCTATATTGCACTCTTAAATGGAGTTAGAATGAGAAATAATTGAAAAATAGTGTAAGGGAACAAACACTTGTAGGAATCCTTCTTTAATTACACATAATCTATTATTTTACTCTAGGTGTGCACAAAAGTGAATTTGTTTTGTGAATTTATAGCTTAAGCAAAAAATAAAATGAGACTAACTAACCATGGCTTGCAGGAAAATGTCTCCATTGCAAATGAGGTGCTAACTGGAGTATATACAGCTGTGGTTGGCCCTGATAACATGAGCAGTTCTGAATTAATTCTTCCTTAGCAACTCCTTCATGCTTTGCAACTTCCTGAAAAATGTTCAAACAGTAACATTAGACAATATATATAAAAGAAGCAGAAAAGAGCTAGCATAAAAAAAAAACTTATTGAAAATTCTGTTAAAACTTCTGTTAGAAAGTTTTCAGAAGCATGAAATTTATCTTTAAAAGGTTTTACAAGAACATAGACAAATCTACTAACTGTTAGTAATTATAACCTAAGAAATGGCAATTTAAATTAATTTTCCTAATTGTGAAATGCTTTGGGGTTTTTTTTCTTAGTGAATAAAAGCATAATCTAAAATCCTGTTTCTGCTGCAGAAATTAAATACGAAAGTCAATTTTGTCATTCTCAGCATAGAGGTGCTGATCCTTTGAAGTATTAAGGTTCTGTTTAGCAAATCAAAAACAGGTGACCTATGAAGCAACAAAATGGTACTTAAAATGGGTATGCCATTCAGGATATCCTTCTGTGCTCTTTGAATTATATCTCACCACAGCTTAAAAGTGGCTTAATACTGAGATCTTTCAAACATGACAATATTATTTATGATACCCCAGAGTCACATATCACTACATACGCCTTCATCGAGTTTGAGAAATTTTACGGTCTAGGATGAAGAAACATGAGCCAAAGAACATAGTCTTACATTATACAACATATATTGGTTACAGGATGATATGAAATAGTATGAAAATAAGTTTATCATTTGGTCTGTCTCCATCAGTCATTACCCTACCATTTAGCACATAACAACTTTCCTTAGTCAGAAGAGAAAAAAAAAACCTGTCCAAAAATGTTTAGTAGAACATACAGGAAGAAAGAATGGGAAAAACACAATGTTTTAAAAAGCATGAGGTTCATCTGAAAGAAAGTCATTCTTCAGCCCATCAGTTCTTATCATCAATATAAAATTAATTTCCATGTAATTTGGAAATCCAGCAACTGCTGGTTTTAAGCTTTCCTTCTTTAGAAATGTATCTATTACAAATTCCAGACTTCCTTTTACAAAAGCATATCACTGCTCGTTCAACGTCCACTGACTGAGTTTTTAACCTATCCAATCACTACCAAAGTCAAAATACTGCACTGTGCACTTTATTGAATAACAGTCACCATAAGGAAACATGGTGCCTTTTCTTAGGTTTCCAAGCAATTTTACAAGATCATAGTCACCCTCTGTATATACAGAATTACAAAATAGTAAGGTAAAGCCAACTCCTGGAAGGTCACCTCGGTGCAATCTTTAGAAGTCAGTCTGCACACTTTCCTGGGGCTCACCAGAGGAACTCCCTCAGGAACCTGGTCAGAACAGAGAACACCTCAACTCAGCCTCAGCAGCAAGTGCAGCTACAAGACTTTCAGTACCTGTGTTTCCATCCTTTAGGGAGCTTTTATGTACACAGTTTGTGTAGCCACTTTATCTTAGATGTATCTCTTGTGGGATATCACTAATGGGAGACTGAGAGACTGACTGAAGATGTCTTTCTTTTTCTCAACTGCCACATTTTCAAGTATACCTATACAGCCTAGTGGAGAATAACATATTTGTGCACACAAAACTAAGATATATAACATGTACTTGAATACAATTTCCCAAGTGAGCCATTGGTATTTTCTGGTTATTGGTCGTATCTCATATTTTAACATGGTGAACATTTGGACTGTGCAATAATTCATAACTTGGAAAAAATGTGACTAGGAACTTATTGCTAAGAGGTTTATTTTCCCGTTCAACGTGGGTAATTTAAAGGGCTACTGTTACATATAGATTTTTTTGTAGTTTTAGTGGCTTTTAAATTTTATTTCCCAAAGGGCCTTCAGCTGTGAGGAGTCTGAAGGTTTTTGAACCTAGATCTGAGAGCCTGGAACCTATGTTCTGTATTGGGGCATCCCAGGTTAAATCCAAAATAAAATGTCACTGTAAACATATCTGAAATTCCTTGACAAAATTTGTCCTGGATGCTTTTTCTCTGGCACGCCATTTTAAAAATTCCAACTTTTTCCTAGCCCTTCCTGCTTGACTGCAATTTCATGCCATGTTCACCTTCTCCTTATATTTGTGCCAGCACAAATGCTTATGGGACCATGCAGATACCCAGGTTAACTGGGGGGAGAAAAATAAAAAGGAGGAAAGGGTAGACATGAGAAGAAAGAAGGGGAAGGGTCTCTGTCTAACTTTGCTGCCAGTAAAAAGGTGCATGGAACTATATCCTAAATCAGAAAGTTCACAAGTTCAAGCTTAGCTGGGGAATGAAGAGCTAGCAAACCTTTCAGCCAACCTTTCTTAGCACTCAATAAAACATTAATTTTTCATGTCTTTTGATTAGCCACAGGTAGGCACATTACTGCTAATTTTCAGTTTAGGTTAAAACTCCACAGAGACCTCTGGTTTTCAGTGCCTGAGCTGGCATTTGACAATTTGTGAGGTGTCAGGCGAGTACTGATGAGGTTGAGAACTAGGTGTGGTCTTGTTAATGTTCTTGGCAGGGAAGCAGAACAAATTCAAAGCAGAAAGAGCCTGTAATAACTCATGGATGAGGATACATCTCAGAGTGGATGATGGGTTTGAGAGGTATGGATACAGCAGTTTAAAACTGGATTTGGAGTTTTGATATTATGAAGAAGGAAGGTTATGATTGCAACCAGATTTTGAACTGGGTTTGCATACAGTCTAAATGTAACTAAAAGCAACTTTATTTATATGCTTAACGTAGATGGGTTAAATCTGAGACTGTAAGTGGAAATATCAAAAAATTTAAAAAATTAAGTTACATGTCAGAGATATTTAAGCTTACAGATAAACTCTATAAAAGAAAAAAAATTACTAAAACATCCTAAACATAGTATTCTAGCTGTTTACCTCTTTCACTCTCAGGTAAGCTGAGCAAGAAATTTCAGAATTTTACAGTTTTCTTCTGTAATGGTTGATAACTAGATACTCTGCATTTTTGATGGTGTCTTGGTTTCAGCTGGGATAGAGTTAACTGTCTTCCTAGTAGCTGGTACAGTGCTATGTTTTGAGTTCAGTATGCAAGAATATTGATAACGCTGATGTTTTCAGTTGTTGCTCAGTAGTGTTTAGTCTAAAGTCAAGGATTTTTCAGTTTCTCATGCCCAGCCAGCGAGAAAGCTGGAGGGGCACAAGAAGTTGGTACAGGACAGAGCCAGGGCAGCTGACCCAAACTGGCCAACGGGGTATTCCATACCATGTGACGCCACATCTAGTGTAAGAACTGGGGGGAGTGGGGGCGGGGGATCGCCGCTCGGGGACTAACTGGGTGTCAATTGGCAGGTGGTGAGCAATTGCACTGCGCATCATTTGTACATTCCAATTCTTTTATTATTGCTGTTGTCATTTTATTAGTATTATCATTATTAGTTTCTTCTTTTCTGTTCTATTAAACCATTCTTATCTCAACCCACGAGTTTTACTTCTTTTCCCAATTTTCTCCCCCATCCCACTGGGTAGGGGGGGAGTGAGTGACCGGCTGCGTGGTGCTTAGCTGCTGGCTGGGGTTAACCCACGACAGATGGAGCATTCCCAGAGTTCCAAAACAGCTTCCTTTGACAAAACACCAGAAATAAATAAATAAAACCATAAATAACTCAGGTAATTTCTCTGCTTCTTTATGAAATAAGCTAATAGATTATTTTTTGTGCAACCACTTCCGTTGAGAATTTTGTATGCAGCCAAATATTTTGATGCAGTTGTCTGTGCTAAGTCTTGATATATATTACTTTTGCAAAGCACAGCCAAGTTATGCTCCTTGGCAATGACTGACATTTTATGCATTAAACATGTAATCATGTGGCAATTAAGAATGGTGCAATTATATCAGAATAGTATGATAATGAAGTTCATTTTGAAACAGTGTTTTGTAAACAACCTTTGTGCAGGATCTCCTAGCAAACATTTTGATTGTCTCTTCTGTTTAGTAGAAGTTTGTTGTGGGAACATCATAGGAAAGTGTTCATGAAAGACAGACTTTATCAAAGACACCAGAGATAATGTGTCAAAACCAAGGATGATGTAAATCAGGGAATTTTGTCAGTTTATATAGAATCATAGACTCATTTAGGTTGGAAAGGACCCTTAAGATCATCGAATCCAACCATTAACCTAACACTGCCAAGTCCACCACAAAACCATGTCCCTAAGTGCCACATCTATATGTCTTTTAAAAACCTCCAGGGATGATGACTCAACCACTTCCCTGGGCAGCCTGTTCCAAGGCTTGACAACCCTTTCAGTGAAGAAATTTTTCCTAATACCCAATCTAAACCTCCCCTGGTGCAACATGAGGCCATTTCCTCTAGTTCTATGACTTGTTACTAGGAAAAGAAACCAATCCACCTCACTACAACCTCCTTTCAGGTAGCTGTAGAGAGTGGTAAGGTCTCCCCTCAACCTCCTTTTCTCCAGGCTAAACAGCCCCAGTTCCCTCAGCCACTCCTCATAAGGCTTGTACTCTAAACCCTTCACCAGATTTGTTGCTCTTCTTTGGACACACTCTAGTACCTCAATGTTTTTTTTGTAGTGAGGGGCCCAAAACTGAACACAGTACTCGGGGTGCGGCCTCACCAGTGCCCAGTACAGGGGAACAATCACCTCCCTGCTCCTGCTGGCCACACTATTTCTGATACAGGCCAGGATGCCGTTGGCCTTCTTGGCCACCTGGGCACACTGCTGGCTCATATTCAGCTGGCTGTCAACCAGCCCCCCCAGGTTCTTTTCCGCCAGGCAGCTTTCCAGACCCTCTTCCCCAAGCCTGTACTGTTTCATGGGGTTGGTGTGACCCAAGTGCAGGCCCCAGCACTCGGCCTTGCTGAATCTGATAGAGTTGGCCTCGGCCCATCGATCCAGCCTGTCCAGATCCCTCTGTAGAGCCTTCCTACCCTCAAGCAGATCAACACTCCCACCCAACTTGGTGTCATCTGCAAACTTACTGAGGGTACACTCGATCCCTTGTCCAGATCATTGACAAAGATATTAAAGAGAACTGGCCCCAGTACTGAGCCCTGGGGAACACCACTTGTGAACAGCCGCCAACTGGATCTAACTCCATTCACCACCACCTTTTGGGCTTAGCCATCCAGCCAGTTTTTGACCCAGTGAAGAGTACACCCATCCAAGCCATAAGCAGCCGGTTTCTCCAGGAGACTGCTGTGGGAAATGATGTCAAAGGCTTTACTAAAGTCTAGGTAGACAACATCCACAGCCTTCCCTCATCCACTAAGCAGGTCACCTTGTCATAGAAGGACATCAGGTTAATCAAGCAGGACCTGCCTTTCATAAACCCATGCTGACTGGGCCTAATCACCTGGTTGTCCTGTACATGCTGTTTGATGGCACTCAAAATGATCTGCTCCATAACCTTCCCCGGCACCGAGGTCAGATTGACAGGCCTGTAGTCCCCTGGATCCTCCTTCCAGCCCTACTTGTAAAATGGCATCACATTTGCTAACTTCCAGTCAACTGGGACCTCCCCGGTTCACCACAACTGCTGATAAATGATTGAAAGTGGCTTGGTGAGCACTATCATTTGAATGTATCTGCACTGAAGTAGCTAAAAGAAAGTGATAACTACCATTTCTGTTTTGATAACAAACAACGAGCACAACAGACTGAGAAGCAGTCAGCAAATGCTCAAAACCAGGGGTGCCAAATATTCTAACTTCTCTTCTGTTGAACTCTTCTGATTCTTCCTTGCATGATATTTGTAAGGTGTGTCTCCCTTACAGTTCTCACTCAGATGAGAAACATGCTGTTGAAGGTATTCTCCTGACCTTCCCCACCTACCACACTTCAGTTCACACTGTAGAGCAGTCTTGGGGAGTAAACTTTTATCCTTTTAGATGAAATTAAACTAATGGGTGGCTGCTCATCAGGCCTAGCAGAACTAGTCCACAATAATGTCCTAAAATCCATGTAATGTATATGTTGGGTTTTCATCTTTTTCACTGTATTGATTGGGTTGCACTATGTGCTCCTACATAGCTGGACATTATAAGGTACAGTAACATGTGTCCTGAAATTTCTAAGAGGCAAATGTACTAATTAACTACACTCTACAAATCTTATCCAATTCTATAGCTACCGATTTTGCAATTTTCAGGAGAGTATCAAAACTTTTTAGAAAAGCTCAGCACTGGCAAGGACAGGAATCTCCATCTATCTTTGTTAGACTTGTCAGATTCTTTTGATGCCAAGGAGATGCTCTTGTTCATAAGCTTTTTTAAGCTTAACTTTTACAAGCAGTTGTAACATTGCAGTGTAACACAGACAATTTCTCTTAAACTGTTTGTACGATTGTTTCTAAGTGGCATTCTTTGTAGTGCTAATCAAATGAGACAGCAGCTCATCATATATTCATGATTCCAGAAATCGCAAATGTCATTACTGTCAATGTTCTTACACTGCTCTGACATAAGTAGAATAAGCTGATTTTGAATTACTGATATTATTCCCTCATTCCATTTGCTTTATTATCAACAGTAATGTTCAAGTAACAAATAATTTCAGCAAGAAATATTCAATATTTTCTCTGAAACTGAAGGTTCTGTTTTCAATGCTGCTTTCACAATAAACTGCAACAATTGCATATTCCTTTAAGTGTGAAGGTATTGAAATCAGTTGAGAACTGGGAACATTAAAAAACAGAACTGAATGAATAACAACTTTTTCTACTTTCTGCTTTCTCTCCTTTTGCTTTTTAAATGCAAGTAAACTTTAAAAAAAATCATTTTTATTCAAAATATTTTCTTTTTAAAATGTCTATTTTTTTATATTTCCCAATTTTCATTTTAATTTAGTTTGAAAAGATAAAACATATTTTATTTTGATTTTAATTATGTAACAACTTTTTTAAAAGTTTCACAATAACATGGCTGGAAATCATCCTAAATTTAAATTACATTTTTAATATATCTAAAATCAGCTAACTTAATTTTTTTTCTCAGAACTTTAAAAAAACTTTTTCAGAAATGGATAATACTACAAAGACCCAGAAGTAACTTTTTCATCCTGTGAATTTAGTACTAAATGTGAACATTGTTAGTTTGTAGTTATAAACACAAGGTAGCTGTTTTTGTTTTGCTTCCTACTTCACATCAATTGCCCAAATAATAGTGCAGTAAAATTTGAAGAAAGCAAATTCCAAACTCATCTATTTTGATATTTGTCTAAGAATAGGTAAATTTCAGATATTACAGGACATTGCTTAGACACTTAGCAGGTGGCCGTTGTTCACAAATTCTTCTTCAGATCCCACATATAAAAGCAATAAAGGCTGAAATGCTTCTCCTGTTAGTGCCAAAAGCAAACCTCCTGTTGACTACCTTGTTGTGAATCAGTCTGAGCATGCATGGGAAAGACTCTGAACATACAACCTGCAGCCAAGAATGTAAATGAGCATGTGATAACTGTATGTGAGTGTCAGAGGAAAATGCAATTTGAATTATATAGTTGGTCTACAAATTTATTGCAAAACTAATTTTTCTATGTTTACTGTTTTGAAGAAGCAGAAATGTAAACATTATCCAAAATATCAAGTTTCTCTTCATCTCTCTTGGTCCTTTATTATCAAAGTGTCTTTTCCTCAAATATTGAAAGCTTCAGTGTTTTCTTCAGTTCTTTCTGACTATAAGGGTTGTTTCTTGAATCAAAACAAAAAAAATAATACCAATGATATATATAATAATGCAATCGGATCAGCACTACTTTTGTGTAGAATGCTGGATAACAAGTATTTACAATAAACAGCATGTACTAAAGCCAGAATCTGAAAGACTTTAAAAAATATTAATGAAAAATCACTCCCACAAGAAAAAGAAAAAGGCTTTCTCCCTACTCACACTGCCAGATCATTATTGCAGCTTACAATTCATTCACCATGTTCTCTGATTTATCCTCAGGAAGGCAGGCAGCTGGGAATAGGCTGTATGAATTTTTCATGCTGTGGGAATGTGCTCTAGTTTCTGTGGCAACTCAGGGAAGTCCTTGTGTCATACACTCTTATCCCACATGCCATGCCATCAGTTCGGGCATGTGCAGCGTCTGTCACTTCCCTGAAGCACCAGTCCCACTGTGTCTTTGCAGATGGACTGTAAAAGATGTGGCCAAACTGGCCAGAAATGTTGGAGTAGATACCACATTATTACAGAAATGGATATAACTCACTTCTGTAGCTAAACTACACTGTTTTGTTTATAGGTCTTTATATTCTGTTTCAGAACTTTGGCCCACTTCTCAGAAAACATACCTTATTGTGCAGAGATATATGTTTAGAGTTTACTAAAGTGAATTAATCAAATCAGTATTGGCATCTCCCAGCAAAGGTGTTTACTATTTAGGGCTTGGGGTTTTTTTCTCCATAAAATGACCCTTTATTTACTCATGTTTTTGTTTCACTTTAGAGCTTCCAAGGATTCAAAGGTCTTTCCAAATATCTTTCCAAATACCTTTCCAAAGGTATTTCCAAATATAGAGGGGCCCTTAACTAACACAGAAAGCTGCATTGGTTCCAAAAGGATCTCTTAAAAATTATCTACTATTCTCTGAAACAAAAACCATAAAAATACACATATATATATATATATATATATGTATTTAAAAGGAATTAGAAGAAACAGGTGAGGTAAGTAAAACTAATCTTTTAGTACCAAAATTTGACAGCATCAGCTGAGAGGTTAATTAAAGGTTAATTCCATCAACTGAAATGGTAAGCAAAAGTATACTGTTACTCTTGTAGCCATAGCTAAACTGTGACCTGAGTAAGGATTGCAAATATTTGGTTACTGACCCATATCATAGGCTAAATAGCTAATTCAAAGATATTGCTAAAACTTATGGCTTCAGTTTCACTTTTTAATATGCTAGAATTTATTTTATTTCATCTCATATTTACTTGATGGTTAATGTACACTATGGATATTTAACTCATGCATAAACCACCCAGTGGATACTTGCAATGTTCTGTTTATCTCAGAGATATTTAGATGAAATATCTAACTCCTAACATCAAAGTCCATCCTAAAGGAGAAGGCAATCATGTTAGTTACTCAGTGTTCCAGTACAGCAGATGGAAAGGCCACTTCATGCACACAATTTAACTCCCGCAAGAACAGGGAACCAGGACGCAGTAATCTTTTCTGTAAATGGAATAAGTATGGTTAAAAAGTAGCTATACAAATTCTGATTAGGAACCTTCCTCTAATTTAGTCTAAATTGACATAGGGCCATATTTATCTCACATTATTCTAACATTATTTCCTTTGGCTTACATAACTCTAACCCCTGTTTCCATTCTTCTTTCTCTTACCACCATATTTCTAAAAAGGAATTATATATCTTATAGCCTTTTTTTTTTTTTGTATGACAGTAGAACTAAACTCATTTTGCTTTCTCTTATAATTTCTATGAAAACATCCCTATAGTCCCTTGACAATATCACTGTGCTTAGTTTCATGTCTTTTTTCCCTAAGCAGGATAGTATCCTTCATCTTTAACACTCTTGACAATACTAACCCTTTCCCCAGGAGCTCATACAGTGTGACAATTGTGAAGTACATGTGCAGAATATCCATGTAATTTTAAAGTAATCATTACATTTCAGGATGTTTAGGACCTTTTCTCTTATAGGAAACAAAATGAAAAAACTACAGGTATTTTGTTTTCCCTTTCCTTTATCAGAATTTAATATGTACTTTACAGAATCAGACTGCAAATATGACTGTTGCCAGTTAACCTCAACTGGCAGCTAAGCACCACACAGTCACTTGCTCACTGCTCCTGCCCCCAGAGAGAACAGGGGTAGAGAACAGGAAAAGCAAAAGCAAGAAAAGTCCTAGGCTGATATAAAAAGAGATTATTAAGTGAAGGAAAGAGGAAGAAAAAAAGGAACACAAAATTTAGGCAAAGACAATCACTCACCACCTCCCACAAGGGGACCAATGCTCAGCCATTCTCAGAGAAATGTCTACCTTCCTGAAAATGACACTTCTTTCAGTTTTTATTGCTGAGCATCGTGTTATATGGCATGGAATATCCCTTTGGTTAGTTTGGGTCATCTGTCCTGGTTGAATCCTGTCCTAAATTCTTGCACACCCCCAACCTGCTTGATGGGGGAGCAGAGTTGGAGAAAAGAAGAACACCTTGACACTGCACAAGTACTGCTCAGCAATAGCCAAAACATTGTTTTATCAACATTGTTTTAGTCACAAATCCAAAACACATCACTATATGGGCTGCTGTGAAGAAAATTAACTACATTCAGCCAGACCCAGTACAATCTCCACATCTTATTTCATACAATTTATGTCATGGTCAAGTCATGCAATCCAATACATCCAATACATCCTCATTAATCCACCCCTTTCCTGTCCTTTGATGTATACACAGATATCATTGCCTTATGCTATGGGCCATATCCATAAAATCTCCACTGAGTTCATTTGATTCATGACTTGGGTTCTATCTGTTATGTTGGTCACTCAGGACAGGAGTTATGACATATTGTGTTAAGTTATTGGGTACCAAAGCCAGCTCAGGTCATGTCAGTGCTGCACCTGCGCAGCTTCTTGCAAGGCTTGTCCTCCATTGATGCAGGTGATTCCTGTTGCAGTACTTCCTGTAACATATAACTCAAATCATGGGTTATTTTCTCCCAAGGTTAGATGTCCTTGAGGTACACACTGGATTTCCCCATTCTCCCACATTACCTACCAAATGTACCCAAGTCCTTGAGTGAAAGAAATCCCAGAAGTGAGTTTGCTTTTTCTGAAAGGAGGAGCAACCCATGCCGTTTTTCCCAGTCATTTCCCTACACACACTATGGGGAACTTATCTCCTTCTATAGTATGTAAGGAGTTTGCTCAGTCAGGACCAGGTCAGTTATTTTATCCTATGTTATTAACCAGCCAAGCAGCTTCTGCTACATTTGCAGCCTAGTGCTTGTATATCTCAGCACCCATCACTTTCAGCATAGTCTTTAACCATCCATTGTGTTATTCAATCCCTCTGGAGGCTGGTGTGCAATAACAAAGTGTGATGTACCCAATCAATGCCATTTTTCTTGGTGCAGATGCTTGTGAGGTTGTTTCAGAAATAAGTTTCTTTAGTTGACTTGACCACCACAGAACTTGCTTTTCAAGACCCAGGATGCTGGTTTGGATGGTGATATGGGCTACAGGGTGTTTCCAGCCATCTGGTGGTCACCTTCACTATGATATACATGTGATGCTTGTCTTGGTGGGCTTGTGGCAGCATTATATAATCAATCTGACAGGCCTCCCCATATTGATTTGCAGCCACTATCCTCTATACCAGATAGATGTTAATCACTTGGCTTGCTTGTTTATGGCATGTTTTGTATTAATGAATAACTTGTGCAATGGCTTTGGTGGTCAGGTCCACTCCTAGACCATAAGCCCATATGTACATTGCATCGCTCTCTAGGTGTCCCAATGTTACATGGGCCTTCTGAGCTACATATAGCACACCCTTATGTTCTGAGTGCAGGTCCACCTGAGCCACTCTGATTCTGGCATGCTACTCTACTTGCTTATTGTTTCATTGTTCTTCAGTGGCACAGCTCTTAGGCACACAGGCATCTACGTGATGCATCTTTACAACAAGGCTCTCTACCCAGCAGCAATGTCCTGCAGACATAATGCAGCAGACCAGATGGGTTTACCTCTGCGCTGCCAGTTGGTCCATTTCTATTGATGTAGCCACCCCTACTGGGCATTTACCACAATCTATGAGTCAGTACGGAGACAGAGTACAGGCCATTTTTCTTGTTTGGCAGTCTCTAAGGCCAGCTGCATGGCTTTTACTTCTGCAAACAGACTTGGTTCACCTGTTCCTTTGACATTTTCAGCAACTTGTCATGTGGGACTCCACAAAGTGTATAGAATCATAGAATAGTTTGGTTTGGAAGGGACCTTTAAAAGTCATCTAGTCCAACCTCCCTGCAGTAAGCAGGGATATCTTCAACTAGATCTGGTTGCTCACAACCGCATCCAACCTGGCCTTAGAGCATCTTTCCACCTCCAATGGATCCATCAGTAAACAGAGTATATTGCTTGTCATCCTCTGGTGATTTATGATACAGTGGGGGCTCCTCGGCACAGGTCACTTCCTTGGATGATGCTTGGAAATGTCTGCTTTCTGGCCAGTCCATGATCTTTTCCAGGATTCCAGGGCAGTTGGGGTTCCCCATCTGGATCCATTGTGGGATCAGTGCTACCCACTTACTTCACATTGTGTTGGTTACATGATGTGTAAAGGGGACCCTTCCTTTGAACATTCAGCACAGGCAATTGCGGTACCAAAAGGAGCTGCACTTCCATACCAGCTGCTTCTGAAGTGCCTCAACCCCTTTTATATGCTGCTAATATCCCTTTTTCATTTGTGGTGTAGAAGACCTTAGATCCTCTATATCCCCAGCTCCAAACCCCTAAATATCAACTTCAAGTCTCTCTGGGTGCTTTCTGCCAGAGGCTCCAGGTAGAGTCATGCTCCCTGATTGTGGTGCAGAACACATTTCTCACATCTGATCCTGTCCAGACTGGCCCAAGGGCTACTGCACAAACTGTCTCCTGTTTGATCTACTCAAAGGTTTGTCACTGCTGTGGGTGAAATGTTCTTCCTTCAGGTGACTTGATAGAGACGACTCACAATCTGACTGTCATGGATTAATCTCACTCAGCAACTGAGCACCACAGCTGCTTACTCAGTCTGCATTGGCCAGCTGTGTGATACTCGGCTGCCATCCAAGGTTAACCCACAACGATGACTATTCTCGGTCACATTTGTGATGCCTTGTTCTGGAAGCAGTGCCACTAATTTCACTGAGGCTGCTGAAGGAACTGGGCAATATTCACTATAATTAAAGGCTTAGAGACCATAAGAATAAATGGCAAGCAAATGCCATTATAATCTACATTGCTGCTTCAGATCAGATATAAATGGTATAGAATTTTATATACTACAGCAGCTTTTAAAATATTTTAGCTGTCCTTATATCACTGAACATACTAAATCTGAAATTGAATTCTTTCACTCTCAAAGACATGTTCTGTAGCTGAAGAAACAGGTGAAAACAGAAACGTGGTTCCAATGCACAGAAGTTGAGATGCCATATGTGTTAACTCCTTAGCCTATTACAGCCCAAGGAAATGTTCCTTAATTTTCCTGCTTACAGATATAGGAAGACTGAAGAAATAATGTAAGAAGGCAAGGTTAAAATTTTGGAAAAGTCTGCACTGCATAATGGCTGCAACATGGGCTGATATGCGCAAGGTAACTTTTTTTTCCCCCCCTTGGTAAAATGCCAAAAGCAAAACCCCAGGGATAAGATTAGCATCCCAGACCTTGCAAACTTGCTTCAGTTTTCAAGTTTTTGCTTCCTAAGGTAGCCTATGCTAGCAATGGTTCTTTGCTGCTAGTATTTAACCTGAGATGAAAGCTATGGGCACACACAGCCATATAATTTGCAATACTATCCTGCCACTATAGCATATATCTGAAGTCACCAGCAAGAAAAGCCATAAAGAGCATAACCTCAGGAGTATTTCACAAGAAACTGCTTTTATCATGACTTAGCAGCAAGATTTTCCTGGGTTTTTCTCTTCGTCTAAGAAACTATGAACATGAATTAATTAATGAGCAAGTTTTTATTGTACAAATATGGAAATTAATATAGTCCAAAGCCACAAGACACTAGGTACTGTTCATGAATTGTAGCTAGCATACATACTATCCCAAAAGCAAATTACATGACTATTTTGGGAAGAACCACACAACTCACACAGCCATTTATTAAGGCTGCTGAGCACATCATTACAAGCATAATATGACTTCATCAGGGATTTAAGTGTTTTGATAGGAATAATAAAGGTTAGACAGCTCCGACTGGGTTCCAGATGAATGCTATTCAAGCACAGTTTTCCATCCAATCACTCTTCTGCATCCCTCTGCTTTGTTTTCTTTGCCTCCTCTTCCTCAGCAGTTTCTTACTAAATGAGACTGCTACAGCTGTGACTTCTTTTAAATGGCAGTACCTTCCTCAAAAGTCTAAACCACCGGCAGCAGGTACATGTTATTCCGTGACAGCATCACCTTACTAACAAGGAGCAATTATGAGAATGAAACAGTTGTCATACTTGTTATCAAGTACTTTCATTTGTTGTTTAAGAAAACACCATTAAACAGTGATCTAATACAAAACCTCAAATATAATCTAATATCTGCTGCAAAGTAATTTGATTCAAAATCCTAAAAGATTTAACAGAATATGTTCGTAGAAAATGAAGTACATGTTACTGTCACTGAAAACTTAATAGAAATTGATGGTGTTTCCTTTTAACAGACGTCAGCTGCTGTTTTAAATCTTACATAATTTTATTATCTACAGATAGGAAAATAAGTGATCTATAGCTGATTTTGGGGGGGTTTGCATTGTAAAATATCACAAAAATATGGTGTAAAAGAAGAAATGAGAGAAACTCCACCCAAAAAAGAGAATCCCTAAAGAACAGCAAAATAGAAGATTCTCTTTTAATAGGATGGGATGGAAACAGGAGGTTTGGTAAAATCTTCGAACTGAAATTACTTAGTGATTGTAAGTTTTGGGTCCTGCATTGATTTTTCACTGACGCAGTAGTAATGAATTTAAATTGTTTAAATATGTACAAAGGAAATTCTCCCTTTATTGTTTCAGTAAAGGACATGAGTAAACAGATTTAATATATGCCAATAAAATTTAACATTTTCATGTATTTTACGATGGGAGGCAGTAAACAAATTCAATGTGCACTAACGCTTTCAGTCTCCCTTAAAATAATATATATATATTCAGTTCCATGGGTATGTTTACCCTACAATGGAAGAAAATTACAAAGATTTTCAGAATATTTGGCAATGTATGCTCACCCTTTACAGGTTATAGAGGAGTCCTAAAACAAATGGATCCAAATGGCTATTCTGCCTCCTCCACCATGTGGGAATATAGGAACTGGACATGGCAAATATGCCTGGAAAAGTCACCCTGACAGGCTGTTGTACAGCTATTACCAGACCTACTGAAATAGACACTCTTGTACCGCTACTTTTTTCTTGTGCACAGAGGGTAGGAAAATATATCTATTTAATCATATATCCATAGACCTCAGGCACCTGTTTCTTAGACTACTTGCTTCTGCTTGACATGTTCCTATTCAACTGTTTTGGACGAACATTAGGGCTACTCTCTCCCCCACAGGTAGAATAAAAGAGCAGAATCTTGGCATTGTGCAGCTCTTTACACCTATGCACGTAAACT
Source organism: Haliaeetus leucocephalus (assembly GCF_000737465.1). Classification (NCBI taxonomy): domain Eukaryota; kingdom Metazoa; phylum Chordata; class Aves; order Accipitriformes; family Accipitridae; genus Haliaeetus; species Haliaeetus leucocephalus. Next base: position 2,412,702 of record NW_010972588.1, read on the forward strand.
AGAAGAAAATCTATCTTTAGCATCCTGCAATCTAGCAGGAGAAGGAGTAAAAATTGTTCCTGCTAAACAAGAGCAAACTTCTCTATCTTTTAGCAGATTTAAAAGGTGGAGGTAAAAAAAACCAAACCACAACAACACTACTACCCCTTTCCTTTTGAATAAGGGGATTTCAATATATATGGTATCTTCAAATTCAGGCATTGATAAGTGTGTATGTTTTACATAGCTTCAGAATACAGAGACAAAGATAAACTTCACGTTATCAGAGCTTACCTAATGGCAGAACCACTTCTATATAATGCTTTAAGATCTGTTCTCTTAGAGTTAATGAATTTATTGTTAAGTTTTATTGTTGAATATTCTGTGTCTAGCAGATTTACACTACTTCACAAAAATTATTTTCTGTTCCTTTCTTCCTGATTTAGCTTTATCTTGTAGAACACACATTTAGGCACCATGTAGCTTGTGAGCTTTTCCCACTGTTTAATTAATGTGCATAATAAATCACAAAATGCCACAAATAGAAAACTGCAGAGTTTGTAATAACGTAAGAATGATTTTGTATCCTATATCTTCCAATGCTGAGAGCTGAAATTGACTCTGTCCATATACTGCTGCCTTCGTTTCTATATCTAAACCCCACTTACTTAAACACACGCCCCATCAAAATAATCCAGAATGGAATGGGCCCCCCTTTTTCAAACCTGAAGTAAATTGGGCTTTATGGAGGGGAATTATTACAGTCCCAAGGGACAGAACTCAGCTACCTCCTCTAAGCCATAGGTGTAGAGCTAATTTTATTTCTCCACAGAGACTTTCCTTCCTTCAGGCTAGAGCAGATGTCAAAGCTCCTCTGTCTAACTTCCTGGCTGTCTGAGTCCTCTGACCTTCTGCGGCTCACCCTGCCTAGACCCAGCATGTCAGGGAAGATCCGCGGTACCACTAAGATTTTGATGGTCCAGACTTCTCTGAACCCTTGAAGCTAGAATGCATTTCTCCCTCTAATATGGAAATAGTTTTCCAACTGCTCAGCAGGTGCATAAATCGTATTATGGCATTCAGCCCAGTGCCATAACACAGATGCAGTTTTAGTTTACTGTTTATCTTGGCTGATGCATTAAAATTATGTCCTCAATCACCTTTCTTTCACTTCAGTTTCATTCAAGTAGATAAGCTTATAATGTGGTGGTAAAATTACAAATTTATCCACGATATATGTGTGTGTTGCCAGTGCTGAGTGTGCAGACATCAGAAAAAAAAAAATTCATGGTTGGATTTCTCAATAATTTTGCTTGAAGCATGCAACCTGCTCAAACTGAAGAGCTCCAAAGAGATACAAAGTTTAATAAACACACATACTGCTTGATTTGTGTTGAATCATTGCTTAAATTTCTGAAAGAGAACAAGCCATGTGTCTATCTGTACTTCATACTATAAGAAATAGAAGAACAAATATTAGCAGTTAAATAGCTTAAACTTCATCCATGTGATTTCATAAGTATGAAATTTACTTCATTGCATACCCTGATTTTAAAATACTCACAGCTGGAAATAGCTTCAATAGCAACATCCGTTTCCAGCCAGAAAATCCAAATATTAGCTGTATATAGTTAAATCTTTTAATCCCAAAATAAGATGCAAAGTCTCTGAAAGAACGAATAAATTTAAATATCAGAGGAATGATTCTTCTTGATTGTTAGATGTGTGATGCAAGAGAGCACTAGAAGAATTATATTATTTTTATATTTCCCATATAAATTATATCCAAGTATTGGCATATAAATTTAAATAATCCTTAGAACAATCAGTATTTTTGTAGCAGGGAATTTTCTGTAGATTCAAAAGTAAAATGTGGATCTCTTGTTTGTCATTTCTCTGTATAGAGGATCTTTTGTCTAATCACTGTTTTTGTTTGGAATGTATTCCTAAAAATAGAAGTAAATCAAATGAATTGTCTTCACAGCTCATCAGCTTTTATCTAATCAGAGTGCCTTCAATACTGATTTCTATTCTAGTTCATCTATTTATATTGCATTTGCTTTGCCTTTTTTTTTTTCTTCTTAGCCACATGCTTACTATCATCAGTGATGGTTTTGTTTAAGCATAAATTGTCCTTCTCTGGCTCATGGCCTCTCTCGATGGAAGAGCCAAGTACACCACAGAACTGAGAGCCATAAACTACAGAAAAGTTGAAATACAGGCCCCACTGAGCTCCTGAAGACAACTGGAGATAAGGCATCCAGGAACTGATCAGATCAATTCCTAAAACTACAAAAAGTAGTAATGCTAGTTTTATGAATCCACACACTTTTTTTTTCTTTTTTTTTTTTTTTTTAACAAATTGTAATACAGAGCTCCCCTTTCTCTGCAGGCTGTGGAGAGTGGGAAGGAGAGAGGTCTCATTCAAACATGAAGTGTCTTAAATAACAGCATAGGGAATAGAGAAAATGGCAAGGCAAAGAAATTGGGTTTTGTACCAAAGTTGCCTTTTTTCAAGTGTATTTCTGTAGAAAGTTGTCCTTTAAGGATGTGTAAGTATTATTGCTACAAACATCCCTTTTCAGGAGGTCATAACATGAATAGAAGAATTTGCTTGAGGCCAAAACACAGTGGACAAGATACTGCCAATCTTAGGACTGCATCAGGAGAGAGGCTTCTGGTGAGGACATGGAAATACTAGTGCCATTAGAGCATAACTGCATGGCGCAGTTATATTCACCTAGCAATTCCAGTTGAATCAATCTGAAGGGGAAGGGCAGGATTATGAACAGTCTATTTTAAGAGAATGCTGGAAAAGCCTTATTTGTTTAGTCTCGTTTAAGGAAAAAAATGCTGAGAAGTATATGTTTGCTCTTTATAAATATATTGGGGTAAAGTCAAAGACAAACAAGCACTATCTTAGTGTGGTGGGTTGACCTTGGCTGGCCTCTATGTGCCCACGAAGCCTCCCCATACTCAACAGGACAGGAGAAGGAATCATGATGAAAGAGCTCATGGGTCAAGATAAGGACAGGGAGATCACTCACCAGTTACTGTCATGGGCAAAACAGACTCAGCTTGGGAAAATGAATTTAATTTATTTCCAATCAATGATACAGTAGGATAGTGAGAAATAAGAACAGAACTAAAAACACCTTCCCCCACCTGCATCTCCCCCACCTTCTTCCCAAACTCATCTTCACTCCTAACTCTACTATCTCCTCCACCTGAGTGTCACAGGGGAGTGGGGAATGTGGGTTGTGGTGAGTCCATTAGCTTTAGTCTCTGCTGCCCCTTCCTCCTCACACTCTTCCCCTGCTCCAGCATGGGGTCCCTCCCACAGGAGACAGTCCTTCATGACCTAGTCCAACATGGGTCCTCAACATGAGCTGTAGTTCTTCACAAACTGCTGCAGCATGGGTCCTTTCCATGGGGCACAGTCCTTCAGGAACAGACTGCTTCAGCATCTTAGTCAACAAAGAACTGAAATAGATAACCCAATGTCCATTACTGCCAGCAGGCAATTAGTACATGCCATCATCTATCATTTTACTTTTTTTTTTTTTTTAGGTTTTCAATTGAGGAGTTTCTGATTTTACTTGACAGCAGTCAAACACAATTTCTTCTGAGTAAATGGTGGTAAATCTAAGGGTCATTCCTGAAATAAATGGGCTCAGAAAATCAGCAATCATCATCAACTAAATAAGTAACACACAATTTATGTTTGCTGGATTGGGTGAATCGCATAACATTTAACCCAGTGTAACAAACAAACAAAAAAAAAGTCAGATCAGGACTATGATCAAACAAATAAAAAAAGACTTTACAAAAAAAAAAAACCAACAAAACCCAACAGGCAATTGGAATAGTGCCTGCAATCTGCAAGAGGATCTAATTTTGAATGGACTGGGTAAAAAAGAATTAATATTGTCTCCTTGCCATTCTCCTCAAGGTCAGCTGTTTTATTTTAGTGAGATGGCATCAAGAAATTTCAATGTCCTTGTTTGTGAGAAACTAAGTCTCAGTCCTGAAGGCATTTAGAATTCATTTATCATTTGTTTTGATGAGACAAGATATGTGAGTGACAATAATGCTTAACGTATTCTGAAGGAAAGCTTAACATCAATTTCAGCGGGTTGATGTAAGCTTACTGTAAGTGACAAGGCCATCCACACAAAATCAAACAACTTCCCAAACCTCCAAGTGTCAGTAAGAGCTATTCAGACTACACAACAACAAGGACAGACAATTCCAATTTTCACAAATTATCTTAGTATTACCCACCCAGTAATTGCTGGGTGCTCAGTTAATCACCCATGTTTGTGCACACAAGCCTTTAACCAGTGCTTAAGTAGGAAGCATATTATTTCTCAGAATGAACAGGCTACAATATAGTAGTAGTATTTGTTAATTGAGAAACAGAGGTTAAGCTTATACATGTAGGCATATGCTTTATGTAACTCATTATAATAAGTAACTACACAAGTAAATATCATTAAACCTTTTTTTTCTATTGAGAATTAAATAGAAAATGTAAAAACAGAAATCTTGAAATTATTAGTTTACATGTCTTGCAAGATACTAGAAGTTTTAATTAAACTGGGAAAAAGTAAAATCTATAAATAATTAACAAAATAAATTTTAATGAAAAATTAAAATAAGCTTTCTGATATTTCTCTGTCTAAAACAGGTTAACACAAAGAATTCTTAAAAAGCAATTGCCAAGATACAGCAGCTAGATATTTGAGGACTAATTTTAAAGTATAATGAAAAGCTTTTATATTGAAATTTTGTACCCAGAGATTTCAAAGTCAGCAGTATTATGTCCAATTTTACAGATGGAAAAATTCTTTAAATATGACTGAGTAAAATACAAGTTTAAAGCACTTTTATTATATAAAGCTTTGCTGAATTTTTTCCACTTTAAAGGGGCTGATAAGAAGCATTCACAGATCTCCACCTTACTTCTATAAAGCAGCCTGTATGAGGCTGGTAGGGAATAAGATTCTGATGTTGCAGACAATTGGAGCAAGTGTATATAACATGACATTATTTCACAATACTTATTAAAGCAATAGTAATTATGTATTTGTGTTTGTGGTGGGTTGACCCTGGCTGGACACCAGCTGCCCACCAAAGCCACTCTGTCACTCCACCCCCACCTCCACTGGACAGGGGAGGGAAAAAATAATGGAAAGGTCATGGGTTGAGATAGGGACAGGGAGAGATCAGTCACCAATTACCATCATGGGCAAAACAGACTCGACTTGGGGAAACTAGTTTCATTTATTAGCAATCAAATCAGAATAGGGTAATGAGAAATAAACCCAAATCTTAAAAACACCTTCCTCCCCACCCATCCCTCCTTCCTGGCTCAGCTCCACTCCCGTTTTTCTCTGCTTCCTCCCCTCCAGCAGCACAAGGAGACAGGGAATGGGGTTTATGGTCAGTTCATCACATGTTGCCTCTGCCGCTCCTTCCTCCTCAGGGGCAGGACTCCTCACACTCTTCCCCTGCTCCAGTGTGGGGTCCCTCCCACGGGAGACAGTCCTCCACGAATTTCTCCAATGTGAGTCCTTCCCACAGGCTGCAGTTCTTCATTAACTGCTCCAGCGTGGGTCCATTCCACAGCGTGCAGTCCTTCAGGAGCACACTGCTCCAGCGTGGGTCCCCCACAGGGTCACAAGTCCTGCCAGAAAACCTGCTCCAGCATGGGCTCCTCTCTCCATGGGTCTGCAGGTCCTGCCAGGATCCTGCTCCAGCACAGGCTTCCCACAGGGTCACAGCCTCCTTCAGGCACCCACCTGCTCCGGCATGGGGTCCTCCAGGGGCTGCAGGTGGATATCTGCTCCTCCATGGACCTCCCTGGGCTGGGGGAGGACTGCCTGCCTCACCGTGGTCTTCCCCATGGGCTGCAGGGGAATCTCTGCTCTGGCGCCTGGAACACCTCCTCCCCCTCCTTCACTGACCTTGGTCTCTGCAGAGTTCTTTCTCTAACATATTGTTATTCCGCTCTTCTATGGCTGCAGTTTCTGTTGCACAGCAACTGTTTACCCTTCTTAAATCTGTTATCCATAGGCACTACCACCGTTGCTGGTGGGCTTGGCCTTGGCCAGGGGCAGGTCCACCTTGGAGCCGGCTGGCATTGGCTCCATGGGACATAGGGGAAGCTTCTAGCAGCTTCTCACAGAAGCCACCTATGTAGCCTCTTCTCACTACCAAAACCTTGCCACGCAAACCCAGTGCAGTGTTTATGTAACTACATGTCACCATATACCTTAGATCAAAGAAAGGTTCTCAATAGCTAAGTGGATCACTTGAAATCATACAAACCCATTAAATATTAACCTGATGCAGTGCAGTCACTTTTTAACCAACATTTGAGCCTAATGTATTTTCATACTCCTGCATTTACTCATCATTTACTGAGCCCTGAGCAGACTGAGGATATGTTTCCAATGGAATCAAAGTTTTCTCACAACATTCTTCCATAAAGCCCTCTTTAAGGTCTACCAGAAACTACAAATAGTGCATAAAAACCTTGGTTTTCAACCACTGGAATAAAAGAGTTTAATTTCTCAAGCTGTTATGGATAGACTTACTAGGTACACTTAGCTGTATTCACTTTTTTTTTTTTTAATTTATTTACAACAGCAAATGTAAGAAGTTTGTAACAAAAGATATACAAAGAATAAAATAAACTTATAAAAAATTACCTACAGCATAAATATCCCTTGCAGAAGATCTAACAAATTTTGCTTTTATTTTTAATTGAGGTTCATAAATACTGCTGTAAGAAAAGCACCCCGAATCCTATGATTCCTTAAAATTTGGTAATCCGTCTTTTCCTGATAAGTTCTAGTAGCTGGGCCATAACAGATTTCCTGTCAAGTAAGAATGCCATTTTTAAAAATGTTACTTAAAGAAATGACATTCTTAAATCATTTAACATAAATTAATAGTGCTGCAGTGTAATCACTGGAATATTTTATACCTAGATGAATGTGACTTTTTTAATGTTTAAATGTGCATTGTAGGAAAAAGTGCAAGCAGAAAAGTGACATTACGAGCTAAACACTTAATAGAATAAATACATTTGCTTTTTTTTATGAACAGCTTGTTTCAGGTAATTTATTTTAGCTTCTAAATTGTATGAAATGCACCTATAAATAATTTGGATGCAGTAAAAATTTAAGAACACTTTAAAAAGTAATTTTATTCAATTTGACGCAGTTTGTGCTTTTATCTGTGTCATGTCACAACACTAAAGTACCCAGTCTTGTGTTACTTGGGCATATACATGCTGAGCAGAAGTAATTGCAAATGTTTATGATGTTATGAGGCTCAGACCAAGTAGTAACTATTCCAGGATTTCAGAATCCTTTTGGTGATGTCATTTCATGTAGAGATTTGAAAGTCTCTGCTTCAATTCATTTTGAATGATTCACAACAGAAGAATGACTTTCCAAAATCTTTGTAATCCATGTCTTTACAAAATGGTGTGAAAGGTAATATTTTAGATCACCCTTTAGATGATCATCAAAGGATCCTTTAGATCATCCATGCAGCCCATTCACAGTTTCAAGCACTACAACTTGTCACAGCAACAGAGACCATTTTGTAATCTCATGGCCTGATATGCTGACCATTACATCTGGCAATATTTATAAAGTACTCTTCCTCATCTCTATCTTCTTTACTGCATTAATGTGCCCTAGAAGTTATTTCTACCTCAGGTTTTTTCATGCACCAAGTCCTAGAATACAAGAGATGAAACAAGAAGCTCTCGCTAAGGCAAGTGATACCTTATGCCATACGCTTCTGTTTTTTTAAACAACCATGCTTATTAAATGGCATTGATCACTGGCTGTGATGAGAGAAAAGATGATTTGTGAACATAAAACAGCCTACATTGTTTGTTTTTCTTAAATTAACTGTGCCTCTCTGGTAGTGTAAATCATAGGTATAGCTATGGCATGGGTTAGTGCCAGTAGCATTTTAGCATCTGGCTGTCAGTCTTAAGAAGCTTTACCTCAATTCCACTCACTGCTATAGTTTAGATCCCATGTGTCTTACTTCTTTGTCTTCTTTATCATTCTAGTTCTTCAAAAAGTTTGTAGCTCTTCTCACTCCTTAATCTTTCCTCAGGAAGAAAATACCTCACTTTTCTACGCAAGCCAATCCCATCAGCCTCTCGATTCATTGATTTTTCTCCAAATTTTCTGTTATTTTCTCAGCATTTCTGACACTGAAATCACCTGACTGAAATTACCTGAGGATTTCTATTGGGTTTCTAGATGTTGTATCAAGAATTACATAATAAGACATATGAAACTGTTAATCTATGGTCCAAAGCTACAGTCCAGAATTAGCCCTGTCAGTCTTGAATTACTGACTACTTCATCATAGATCTTTCTTGGTATTTTCACAGCACTGTATTTGCATAAGTCTTTTGGGACCTTATCACTTTGTCTAGTGAAGTCAGTGGAAGATCTGCCTTTGATTTAGCGCTCACAGAAATAATCCTCTGAATTGGAAATATCAGATGTATTTGTCTCAGAGGTACCTGGAAGCAAATGAGGGTGGAAACCTTTGTTACAGAATACATTGGGGTGTATGAGAAATAATGTGTTGGTTTCTTAACCTGTCCTCTGAAAAATAATCTTTGGAGATTAAAAAGACATTTGTCATGTATTATTTGAACAACTCTATTTTACTTAGTATAAAATCAATTTACTGTTTATTTTGAGGTCATAGCATCAGATTAGACTGAAAATGTTTAGTCTCATTTAAGAACTGGAAATTGTTGCATTTGGGTGTAAAAAAGCTTAATCTGCAAGGCATAATGTGACCATGAGTCATTAAAATCAGCTTTTTTTTGTCACCCTTCTTCATGATCAGCAGTTTTTGTCTCCATGTTACACCATCTAATAGTTCTGAATTAGCTATAACAAAAATCGATGAAGCACCCCATCTAACGTAACATGGATGCCCCAGTGACCAAGATTTATAAGGTAATTCTCAACTAAGGTTCTCATTCTCAAATATGAATACCACATCAAGAAGCTGATTTTCATGACTATCAATTGAGTCATGAGCTATGACTTTACATCTGTCCTTTTCATTATTACCATATAATTATGCAAATGTAGTTCCTGCCTGCTCACATCTTAGTTCAGTCTGCCTGTTAATTACATAGCAATGATGTAATGTAAGCATCTCCATCCTGAATTTCACACTTTGATTTGTATAATAACTTTAAACTCATTATTGCAAACATTTATCAAAATATTCCATATGAAGACTAAATGCATCTCTATAATCTAACAAGGTCCCATGGCTGAAGCTGTAAGTCCATCATGCCATCACTACCTTATAGCTTTATGGCTGTAGTCCCCTGGTCTACAATTCAATTCACTGGCTAGTGCAGCCACCCGCTATATTCTACATATTGTCACAGTGAAATATATTCTGTAATTAGACAAGCAGTGTCAGAAGCATCATTTGGTCTACAGAAAGCATGATGTATTTGCGTATTCCAGACAGTGCTTAATTTTGGAGACACAGGCAGCAGAGTTATTAACCAATGGTATCTAATTTTTACAGCTCTATTGTGTAAAAAGAGACTTGCTTTAAAAAACAGAACAAAAACAAGAAGCAGGGATTAGCTTTTCTCATTTCATCCTTATTTCATGCAATAAATGTGATCCATGCCACATCTGTAAAGAGATTCCATTTCATATTATGCACTGTCAGATGAATGATACCAATAGAGTATATAGCGTTGATTAGTATTGCTGTGATGATAGATAACTCCAAGCAACTTGCTCTTGTTATGTATTTTACATCAGGATTGTCCCCTTACTAGAATACATCATCAGAGCAATGTCTCTCTGTGTTATCCATCACTTCAGCAATGTTGCCTAGTGTTATTCATCATAAAGGCAGTGACACTTAAAGTCATACATCATCAAAATGACAGTCTTCCATGTACAATGCAAAAAAGCCTTTCTCAATATTGTAGGTGTGGTGAAGAATTTATAGGAAACCTTTTGAGGATTTTTAAGGACAATAAATTTTTTGTAAAAAATAACCACACCACCTAAGAGTATCTAATCTACATGCATTTAATTGCACATTATTATCTCATGAAATAAACCAAGATAGCTCTTCTAAATTTCATTGGAACTAGCAGGAATTTTCTAGGGGAAAAATAAAAATTCTTTTTACAGCATAATTGTGAGTGGAAACAGTCTCACAAAATGGAACAGGAAAAGAAAACTATCAAGCTGCAGCTCCAACAGTGAGTCACCCAACTTCACTTGTCAGAATTCAGAAATCTGAACAGTATTTCCTATTGTTAGTCTTTGACTGATCTTCTGAATTAGCAAGTTCTCTGAGAGGACATTTCTTGAAAGAGGTGTCCTGGTTTCAGCTGGGATAGAGTTAACTGTCTTCCTAGTAGCTGGTACAGTGCTATGTTTTGAGTTCAGTATGTGAAGAATGTTGATAACACTGATGTTTTCAGTTGTTGCTCAGTAGTGTTTAGACTAGAGTCAAGGATTTTTCAGCTTCTCATGCCCAGCCAGCGAGAAAGCTGGAGGGGCACAAGAAGTTGGCACAGGACACAGCCAGGGCACCTGACCCAAACTGGTCAACGGGGTATTCCATACCATGGGACGTCCCATCTAGTTTAGGAACTGGGAAGTGGGGGCGGGGAATCGCCACTCAGGAACCAACTGGGTGTCAGTCAGCGGGCAGTGAGCAATTGCCCTGCGCATCATTTGTACATTCCAATCCTTTTATTACTACTGTTGTCATTTTATTAGTGTTATCATTATCATTATTAGTTTCTTCTTTTCTGTTCTATTAAACCGTTCTTATCTCAACCCACGAGTTTTACTTCTTTTTCCCAAATTTCTGCCCCACCCCATGGGATGGGGGGGAGTGAGCGAGCGGCTGCGTGGTGCTTAATTGCTGGCTGGGGTTAAACCATGACAGAGGACAGTAAGGACTCTTGCAAATTTCTTTTATTCAGTCTAACAGAATTAAAACTTAAATTTTATGTCTAACCTACACTGCAAAGACATTCCTTTCCAGAATTCTTATCTATGGTGATCCAATTTTTCCTCTTAAAGAATATAAAATCTGCCTTTGATAGCATCTTCAGTTCTGTTTTAGGAAAGAGAAGAATACATTTTTTTTGCAGAAGTGTAACTCTAACAGATGACATCATACACAAAAAAGAATATAACTGTTTCAGCACCTGCAAAATCAACATATTATTATTTTGTAACCTGATGATAAAAGTGATCTCAGTGATAGCTATACTGCTACCTGTGCTTCCTTTTTCCTGGTATTCCTTGATGGTATACATGCTGAGATCTTTCCGTTCTGCATCAGAAAGCTGAACATTTATGTTAGGAATAAGTTTTATCATTTTGTACACTGTCTTATGCTTTTTGGCTGTTCTTTGAATAGGTTCGCAAAATAAGTTATTAACACATATGAATATATGTACCATTTGGGGAGTTCAGATTTATTTTAATTTGTCACTGTTAATCACAGTGATGTCTAATAAGTTCATTTATTCTCCTGGAGTCAAATTCAACTTCAAAGAACCATTGCTTCAACCTTAGTGGTTTATGTTGTTTTAACTAGCATTTACCAGTTAACAATGCTACACTTTGTACCAAGCCTAACAACTGCAATGCAGGTACTGTTTACATGAGCTTTACCTTGCAAATTTGTGGCCATGCACTATATAATTTATGGCATTATATAACCCTATGATATCTTCTCACAAATGTTTGTGCAGTTATTTATGCCTTTTGCAAAACTTACTGTTAACCCCCTGTATGTTACACAAGCCACACAGCTTACTTATTGAGCATAGTAATTAAAGTATATCTAAGTTGTTCCATCAAATCTAATGTTTAAATCATAGGTCACTCTTGCAGTGTTAACTTTGTGTTTGTAGTCTTTTCATTCACTACTGGCTTTGACAGCTTTAGTCTTTGTGAAACACTCGGCTAAAGCAATTCCACAGTGATAACAAACACTGCAAAACTCATCATACAGCCTTACTTTGGGCAGTTTCCAGATTCTCCAAAGAACAGCACTCCTCTTTAACAAATGATCCAAATAAACTTTAGTGCACTTAAGCCACAAATATTTAATGCCCCAGGAAGTAAAATAACTTTAGATATTTAAACTGAAAAGCTCTTTCAGGTATTTTTAATGCTATTGAGCAGGAGCTCAGCCATTTGCTTGAGAAAAGATTGTATAACACAAATTATAGAATTCAAAGTGAACGTTTAAGTGTCTACCATGAGAGAGATTATCAAGGCTCTTTACAGAAAAAGGAACCCATTTGTTTTCATTATTATTTAACTCCCAGCAGCAGCAACAAAGCAGTGGACTATTGCAATAACTTTTAGTTACTATGCCTTTGTTAGGGAATTCGAATATAAAGTATGTGGTTTTGCATGTGCTAGTACTTATTGACCAATGTCTCCTCCATCCATTAAATAGAAATTTCCCTCCTGTCTCGGCTTCTCTTACTTTCTAATGGCTCTTTGTTCTTTTCTCCTTTAAAAAAGAAAAACATTATCTGGTAACCTAAAGGGAAATTGTAGCTAAAAAGCACATTTAATAATATTGATCTTAAAGCGCTCTTTAATTTAGAATATAAAAGTAATTTTTATTCATCATGATTTTCACATTAAAAAGTTATTGTGAAACTAAACTTGCATCTGTACCAGTTCTTTACAAGTTAAAGTATCTCTCTATTTCTGTCTGAAACTATTAGCCGTACTCTGAAGTTACAAAGGCAAATCTGAAAACCTCTTAATTCCTTGGTCTGTGGCATAGATACCGGATTTCTGTCTCAATTTCCAATATAGTCAAAGAAGTGTTAAAAAAGTGCTTGAGAAAAAAAGTGGTCAGTTAGAAATATATTTTCCCACATAAATATTTTATTTTACTTAATGTATATTAAACATAGATCTTCATCACATTATATTTTTTCTAACCCATCTGCCCATATTGTTTCATAATAGCTGGATAATCACTCCTTCAACTCAGTACTTTTCAGTGTTTATGTATTAAAATCAAAGGAAATAAAAGGAAATAAAATAATTGAATAAATGAACCAAACAAATGAAAGATGATTTTCTATATTGTTACTACAATAGTTGTTCTCATTTACAAACCAATAGATATTAGGATAGAATTTGGCATTTCATCTATTGCTTCTATTTTTCTCCATTTGTACTGGTTTTGGGTGGGATAGAGCTAAATTTCTTCATAGTAGTTTGTATAGGGCTATGTTTTGGATTTGTGACCAAAGCAGTGTTGGTAACACAGGGATATATTAGGTATTGCTGAGCAGTGCTTACACAGCATCAAGGTCTTTTCTGCTTTTCACACTGCCCTGTAAGCATGCTAGGGGGTGCACATGAAGCTGGGAGGGGACACAGCTGGGACAGCTGACCCCAACTGACCAAAAGGATATTCCACACCATGGGACAGCATGATCAGCAATAAAACTGTGGGGAGAAAGGAGGTTGGCAGGGGCTGCCATTGCTTGGGGACTGGCTGGGCGTTGGTCTGTTGGTGGTGAGCAATTGGGTTTTTGTTTGTATCACTTCATTTTCTTGGGTTTGTTTCTTTTCCTCTTTATTGTTTTGGGGTTTGTATTCAGTTTTTACTTTTTTTTTTTTTTTTTTTAATTAAACTGTCTTTATCTCAACCCACAAGTTTTCTCACTTTTACCTTTCCAATTCTTTCCCCCATCCAACTGGGTGGGGGAGTGAACGAGTGGCTCACTGCCTATAAAAGAATGGTGCATCTCCTATAATATTTATGAGGCCTGGAATTAAGACTCCTCAGTTCCCTAATACGGGCTTTTTTGTTTCAGAAAACAGTAGGGACATCAGCAAACAAGGCTGGTGTTAGTCAAATACTTATTCTCTGAACAAATGAAGTTATTCCCATGAAAAAGGCAGATTAGAGAACTTGGGGAAGATGAGGAATGAGCTCTGGTCAGAGAACCTGAGCAGAATTTTTTAAAAAATCTAGATAGCGATGTCAATTCTTTAACCAAATTGATACAGAGCAAGATAGGAAGACACCAGGATGAAACACCTTCCAGACACCAAAACTTTGTCTTTAAAGAAACTAAGGCCTACAGAAAACATTTTAATATTCCTAAGGAATTAACATGTATTAATGCCTTGAATTTTATAGCCGTATGTTACAAGTACACAACACAATAGCTTTCTCATATCCAGTAACTACCTCACCCAACACATTACCCTTCCAAATGTGAAGACTTAGTTGGGGCTAAAAATTCAGTGACATAAGCAAATGATAGTGCCCCAAACATTCTGTTTACCTTTGGTCTCTCATTCAGATCCAATTAATCTTTGCATTTTTAGGCCTTGGCTGTCATTAACATGTGCTTGCAATTTACATTAAGTATTACTTTGCAGGAATGAATCATACATCATGAAAAGGATGTTTATCACTGGTCTGAACTGTATTACTTGTTCATTAATTGTGAAAAAGTTAAGAATAAAATACAGGAAAATCAATGGCTACAGCTTGTTTTCAACTATATACAGCTTGGAATGTCAGGGTAAGAATTTACATAAATTTCTATTGACTTTCCATTAGGCACCAGAAGTAGCTCTATGTAACTTAAAAACTACAAATAATGTGTTTCCTTAAACTCTCATATGCTTTAATGCAATACCTATGCAATATCACTTAAAGCATTGAGGAAGTGTCATTTTATATGAAATATACAGGAAATATAAAATACATACATTTTAAAGCAGAACTACTATTTTAATCAAGTAATATTTACTCACCTAGAACAATGTTTTTAAATTATGTGAAGGAAGGAAACTGTGTGTTTTAAAAGTTACACTAATGTTATTATAGCTTTAGTGAGTCTAGAAGAATTATGCTTTTATTTTCAGGTATCAAAATTGTGGGAAAACTCAGGAATAGCCATAATCAGTATTCAGCTATTGTTCCAATTCCCCTATGTGTAACTCTTGCTTAGATATAAAAAGGACTTTCCTGGCTAGTAATCAGGCAATTATTCATGTTTAAAAAATATAGTTTTATTGCCACTGGGTAAGATAAGACTGTTGTGTGGATGTCTAGCCCACATGAAACAAATTGCAAATCTTAGTTCTGGCTTTAATATTTTGCCTGTGTAAGTAATTAAAGATTTAAGAATAAAAGGTCTAACGTAAACCAGGTAGCTACAATTTATTCAGACATTTTTAAAGCTTTTAATAGAAGTTCCTCACTAAAATGTGAGAGTCTGAAAAATCACTGGCTGATTAACACTGCAAACTGTTATAATGAATAAAATTAAAGACTAGGAATTTAAGAAGTGGGAATAAATAAGAAAAAAAATATGCTGTTTTCTCTTAGAGTGAAGAGTATCCTGCTTCAAGAACAGTTTCTCAAGGTTTCTAATGAGTAACCCTCAGAATGAAAATAATTGGGGAATCAGGACTGTTAAACATATTTAAACAGTGGCTTGAAAGAAGAAGTGAATAAAGAAAGTTGGAAAAGAGGCTGTTCATGAGGAGATATTTTTGGTGTTGAATGCTGCAGGCTCTAAGATTGCAAAGATGAATAAAGTGGGCCAGTACAATGACAAAATTATGTATCAACAATGGCAAGGAAAATTACATGAAAATGATAAATTTTGTCTGCTTATATATATTGATAACTGTGGATGAAAACACTGTGGAAAGAAAAATGAGCAACTTTAAGGAGAAACTGATGAATGATGAAACATAGCAGTCATAAGCATAAATGGCATGCTAAAATATATATAATTAGAAATGGACTAATAGACATTACATATAATTGTCTTAAAAGCAGCTGTGAGATGACCATATTAAGGTAAAAAGTCTTCTTTTCACACTTAACAATCAAATATTTTCTCTCCTTATAATGTCCACAGAGCTAATTTAATCTCATGACCTTCCTTGCATATGTGATGTTCAAGCAAAGTGTACTGGAAAAACATATAGAAACATTTAAGAGATACTAGGGCCATGCCTTCAAGAACAGACCTGCAGCTTAGTATGAAATCTAACAACCCAGTTATTCTGCAGGGCCCTCTGTACTATGATCAGTACTGCTGATCCTTCAAAGATGTTTCTGATACTAGGAAAAAGCAGCATGGCCCTTACGTACCTTTGGAGGAGTGAAACAGTGTCATATCTGTTCACTAGGTTACCTGGCAGCAGAGGTAGAAATATTTTTTTTGTCTGTTTGTTTTAACTGGCATAAAAAAAAAAAAACCATGCTTAAGCATCAAAATGAATTTTGCAATCTGGCTCTGAATGATGCTCTCCTTTGAAAGTAAACTAGGCACAGAGCTTGGACAACACTTCCAGCCATATTTTCCCGAAGCTTCCTTTTCAATACAAATGTTCTCAAGATAGTAACAATAAATCAAATTGTAGACAGACATACATACATAGAATTTTGGTAGGCTGAATTAAGGGTGGTAGGGGAGGATATCTTGTATTGAAATAAGTAACTAACAATGTAATGAAAATTAAGGGCAAAAATAAAGCAGCAAAAACTTAGTTTCTCTGTGGCAAATTATGTAATCATTTTAAGAATTATTTTCCATGACTAAAAGTTGGATGAAATATCTTTTGAAACTGGTGTCCCCTTTCTTCTTTCTCTCTGACCACATTGCCCTGTGCACTTTCTTCATTTATTCAATCTCTTTGCCCATATTAATTTGGGCAATACAACAAAAATCTAGGAAGACATCTTTCAGAGAAGTCATCACTGCCTACAAGGATGTCTTACATGTTCATATTTAGAGAAGTCCCTGTTTTCAGACAAATTACTTGTAAGGCTGTAGATGAGAACATACAACACAGTAGCAGTGCTGGGTGTTGTATCACTATCTCAAGGCAGTGCTTCCTTTTGCATAATAAGTCTGCATGGTTACCTTAAAGAATGTCAATCATTCTATATTCAGACTGCCTGTCAATTAGACAGCTGCAATGAAGGACTGTTTAAATACTTCACAGCAATTATTGCAGATTAGAAATGTTGCTTTTTTTGACATACGCCCCCTCCCCCCAAAAAAACCCTAAAAAGTAAATGATCCTCCCTTCTTCATGAAGAACTGCCAATCTCACTGCCTTTGGTGGGAGATCTACCAAGCACTACCTGCTTCAGATTTACAAATTGCTGGCAGCAGAGGTTGAAATAACTGAGTTGCACACTTGAAGTCCATGCAGGCACATGCAACACATCTCTTATATCCTGACCACACCAAGAAAAACCATACAAGTGGTGCAAAGATAATTTGCTTACATGCAGTAGAACTGTTGTTCCAGGGACCTGTCTGCCAAGCTGTGTATGCACAGTTCAGTCGTGTTAGCTTTCATTTCCCTGACCTGATGAGTAGTCAGAAAGGATTCAGAACAATAGGATCACAGCCTCAAGGTAAGTTTGACAGCAATCTTGATTCTATTTACTAGTGGTTTAGAGCTTGTAGCTCACATAAAATAACCTGTAACATTTCTTTACTTCTATCACAAACTATACAACAGTTGCATTTATACCTTAGAAACTTCCCCACTTCTGAGCTACTCTGCTTAAGTGTCTTTTTTATTTCCATTGCACAATACAAGATATTTGCTCTCCTAAATCTCTGTGGCTTTACCAGGATTGTTACTATTGTTCTCCTGAATCCATTCCCTCTTGGTCCCTGGGATGCAATGTGGCAAGCATGAACACCTGCAGGCGTGCAGTTTGTGAACCTACATATGGAACCCACCATTGCTTTTTCAGCCTTTCTTTACATATAGTTATTTTGGTAACTGGTTTCCTAGCTTTTTCTAAACTTTTCCCTTAATCCCACAGTTAAGACAGGCTTTTCTTATCTCCTTCCTGTTCAACATTTAGAATTTTTGGAACAAGCTCTTTTTGTGTATTTGTAACTATTGTATATTGATCTAATCCCAGTACTACAGATGTCTGACCATATCCTGTTCTATACTTAGCAGATGTCTCAACAATTGGATAAACTGAAATAAAATAAGTTATTTTCATTTTCTATAGGCAAAATTTATAGGTACTGTTGAAATGACTCTTTCCAGAACAGAGCTGAAATTGGGATTTGTTTCACACGTTAAATAGCAGTGTGCAACAATTAGAGATAAAACCCATATAAAAAGTCCAGATGTTAAACACCTCTGAACTTTGTATGTCTCCAGAACTACAGAGAATATTTTCAGTCTGCAACCTGTCTTCAAGAAAAACTCAAACAAAGCTACACACTAAGCTCATACTAAGCACATACTAAATCTTGTGCATTGCTGTAACCTTCATTACAGTATGACATAAAGTGCAGATTTAACAGCCAGTCAAGAGAATTAGATTTTCTCTTCAGGTTAATTTTGTTGTGGTCATTTAGTTTTGCAGGCACACAGGAAGGAACCTTCTGGCCTAAGGAATCTGTATGAACTACATTAAAGTGTACATTGATATATACAAGTTATCCTATTACCTGGCTATGATGACATTTGTTGTTCATAAAAGGAAGTAAGATATTTTCACTAAATTAGAATGTTCTAATCATTTGCCATAATTGCTTTTGGTTTGTAATTAAGTAAAGGTTATTCTGTAATAATAATGTAACTATGGTAATATGATAATAAGTAGGGATGTAATTTTGTTAAAAGCGATCTGTGCCGCCAATAATAATTACACTCTCCTGTGTTAACCACTGTGATTAAGAAATGATTAGAAAATTAATATCTAAAGTAGAGTGTAAAAATCATGTACACAGGATGTTTGCTTGGAGCTTCCCATATTGGTATTGGACATCATGCCAGGCTGCTTCTGCTGGACAATTTTAAGATAAACAATATAAATAGTACAAACAACTGTTTTGTTTTTAGCCACAAAGAAGGATGGCCTGGGACTTTCTACTTATTCCATGTGTCTGGCATGAAATGAACCTAGAAAACATATTTTTTTAATGTTTAGGCCATCTATAATTTTAAATTTTTCAAATGTGATTCACAATAATGACTGAGCTGTGTCACTGACAAACCTGGTCCTCACAGCAGCTGGCCCTCTCCCATAGTGCAACTACCTGCTTACCTTTAAGAGCCAGTGCCTGCCACTCTGAAAGAAGCAGTTCTCCTGGAGCCAAATGTGTGCACATTTGTGCTCTAAAGAATTTTTGACTAAATTAAATGGAATATAGCATTTTACAGTGTTTAGGGCATGAGACTGAAAATTTATCTAGTCTTACAGATTTCCCCACCTGCGAGACAAACTCCTCATGTCAAATGACAAACCCCAGAAACACCAGAGATTTGTACAGCTATAGAATATGCACCCAAATCTTGCTTTATCTGTTTCCATAGTAAGTCACTACAGGCCATGGGCTGAATTGGTGCATACAGGATAGAGATCAAAGGACAGCCCACAAGCAAGGTTCACAGCCAGCACTAGGAGCATTTGAATGTAACCTGCTCTGAAAGCAAACACTAGCGGTTCCTAATCCCACTCCAATAAACAAGTCCAGTGAGTCAGGAAAGAAGATATGCAATAATTTTACTCTCAGAGTGGGTCTTAGGTAGTTCACAGATTGTTAAAGGAAAAGGGTCATAACAAACTACAGGATAAAATAAATGTTGTGTATCCTTTCCTAGACTGTGCTGAAAATCCTATTAATAGCTTCATCCTGCCAGCAGATGTGCCAGGCTGTGTAATTTACTTGAATACACAAACTACTCAGAACTTTCTCTCATTTCTTTCCCAATGCTCTCACTACACAGATGATTTTGCATTAAATGTGATGCCAGCTGTGCATCAAAGAATGAAATCTGCCTCTTAGGTTACTTACTGTTTTGTACGGCCCACACAAAGCTGCCTTCCTTTCAGCTGCAAGATTTACAAGGTACAAGACCTACAGGTTATCAAGGACAGCATACCTCACCCCCTTTCTAAACTGCCTGTTCTAGGATGACAGAAGGGATTCAAGAATAACCCAGGGGACTGTGACGAGACATTAAACACAGAGGTGTAGCTTCAGGATAATCACCCAAAACTCACTGAATTGCAGTGAACAGAGAACTGACTTTGGTCCCTATACTCCAGACCATGAGATGACCAGACAAGCACATGACAGAAAAAAAAAAAGAAAAAAAAAAAGGAAAAGTGCTGCTGGGCTCTCAGGGCCAGGTGTTTATCAGCATACTGCCAGGCAAAACTAAGCCCTAAATGTTATAAAGATGAATGAATATATGCCAAAGCTGCACGCTAATCATACATTCCTCTCTCCTTAATCACTGGATTATTCCTAACTGTTCCTTCAAACCCTCAAGACTCCTTTCACAGGCTAGGCTGTAAAAGGCGACTTGAGTTAGGCAAAGAGACAAAAGCTATTAGAAAATCTGCCCAGCATTTTTTTTTATCTGGCACTAAGACACCAGGTCATTGTCAAGGAAAACCATTAAGAAACAGATGCTCGAATGTTTCACTTCTTCACTGAACAACAATTACAGGTAAGTAATTTTCTCTACCATGAAATATAGTAATGTGCTTTATTGCCTTAACCTTTCAGCATTTTATCTTTTGGCTAGCAACTATACCTTCTCCCTCAAATTAGCAAGGCCATCAACAATAAAAAGAACGAAATAGCAAACCAGTCACATATAGAATGTGGAAAGGTGAAAGTAGAATGCCACACTACTAAATTTTTGAGAATAGATCAGACTTTAATATTGTGAAACATCATTTTTGTGGCAAAGTTTGTGGACATCAAGTTCATGTAATTCTCTATTTTATTTACGGGAAGTGTTTTTGGCACAACTGCTTTCTGTGGGGATGTTGCTATGGTAAAGGGCCCTTTTGGAGGCAATAGTGTAAAACCTTTAGTTCAGTACTAAGGCTTATAAATCATGTGCTTTTGTGGGAAGAAAGTCTATTTTATAAACAAAACTTCAAAGTCTCAGCTGATGAAAAATTAGAATTTCTTGTTACAGGAGAACAATATACATCAAGATACATATGTCTAACACTAAAGCTGTATAATACGGGAGAACTTATCCCAAACATGCCCCAATAGAGAAAGCTTTTGGTTACTCAGCTTACTGTATACTCAAAGCACCAATTTTTATTGGGGTGGCTTTTTTGGTAGGAGTATATTTTGGAAATGCAGTCTTCTGGTACTGTCATTTCCTCTTAGTGAAAGTAAAACTGTACAATAATCTCACACTTTATGTATGACAAACTGAAGAAGAAAAGGTGTGATAGCATACAGAATTGGTGCATTTTAATTGTAAATGCAAGGGAGAAAACTGATCTTTGTAGTTCTGTTCATCCTTAAACATTATTCTAATGCCATATTTATATATAATCACATTTTTTAAAATATTATCAGAATTTATGTTCTTACAAGAAGAAAATAGCAGCATCTTCCTAAAATCCTGATAGTAAAAAGCATTGTCAATCAAATAATGCACGCAGTCATTAGACAAGAAAAATCCAAAGCAGAGGTTTCTTAGCAAATAAGAGCAAAAACATTGAGTAAAATATGTTCTATTTTTCAGAGGATTTATAAACTGTTGAAACAGTATAAAGGCAAAGGATTTGGACTCTTGTATGACTCATGCATGAGCTTAACCAGAAAATGAGTGCCTGTGTCTTAACAGGTTTTAGTGCAAGAAAGTTGGCATAGCTCTAAGAATGTGCTTGTTCCCTTTTTAAAGCAATCTTTAAACTTGGAATCTTTTTCAGTGGCATTTAAAGAAGAATAAAAATGCTTGTCATCTTAGAGCTATGGCAGTTTAGTTACAAACGAGTTCCCTGAATGGAAAGGTAAAAATGGCAAAAACTATTTGAGTTGTAGCAGTGAGAATATATGTTCAAATGCTCTAGGTTCCAACATGGACAATTCACAATCAATTTTTAGATACTGGATGTCTAGCAACCTTATTATGTTTTAACAGCTGGAAGAAGAAAGACACTTTTTTTCACTAAGAATGAATTACTGAGCCTGAAGGAGCAAAAGTAAAATATCCTATGTCCTATGAAGCAAACTTAACCTGAAAAGATTTCTAGTAAGGAACTGTAATGAGACACTTATTTTCAGGAATCTCAGAGTACAAATGTGGTGCAAACCTCACTAATTTATCTTGAATACCACAGCTCTCCATTCTGGTTGTGGATCGAATTCATTCTCTGAGAGTGAAATTCAGTTGTGGTAACACGTTAAGGTATCCATTTACCCAATTAAAGTCTTTTATAATGATTGAAGAGGTACAGAGCACAGGTACGGGGAATGTTTATAACTTCCCTAGATACCTGCTGAAGCTGTGCAGTGAAAATTTCTCACAGTTGTAGGTTAGAGATGAAAATTATCTATCTTTTGTTTGGATATAACATTGTCACGTGTTGCTTGGAAGTCACACTTGATAACGTAAACACATATAAGTTTTGCCTGTCCACTTTCAAATGCCATTAGTTTTCAAAAGGCATGGATCAAAAAGCTCAGCGGAAATCAGATGGCAGTGCACAAGTCCTTTTTGGAGCTCATGCTATCTCTCAGATTTCATGGCCTGTCTTGCTTCTCCTGACCATCTTTGCGGCTCCTCCCAAAGATCTAAGAGCTAGCAGTGTGGTCTGAAGCTTTTGCAGCTCACCTCCCTTGAGCTTGTAGACATTATTTCAAGTACATTTTTTAATATATGTTGTGTTCCTTTATTTTTAAAAAGTAATTTCTTAAAGAGGCAATTTGATCCTAAAAAATTAAGTACCTCAAAGTTTCAATTCAAATTCAAATTGAGTCAAAGCCTTTCTGAAAACTCTAAAGAGACCGACTCACAAATTCTCCCCTAACACACACATAGTCCCCTGCCCTTACCAGCTTTTTGTCTTTTAATGACATTCAAAAAGAAAGAAAATCTATTATCACAGAATTTCAGTCTAATGCTAGAAATGCTGAAAATCCTAACAGCTTCCTCTTGTGAGATTTCCCACCAGATTCACAGTGTAAAAAGACTGTGAATAAGGAAATATAGACCCCATTACTCTCTGAAGCTCACTCTTAGGTTATACTATGTAGAATATTAATTTATTTTATTAATGCTACATTTTTGTTGCAGCTACTGTGCTAGATGCATGTCACTGCTTTTGCAAAGAGATTTGTAAACGATCCTTAATGTTAAGAGACACACCTCAATTTGAATAAACATAGTATTCTCAGTTTCCATCAATTTTAATTGACATGATGTTTGTTCAGTTGCTACTGGAAACAGTGGACAACATGCAGGAGTAAAAAATGCAAAACAGTACTGAGATATGGCACATACTGCATCATCCAGTCAGCGAAAGAATAAAAAAGCAATCGTGATTAGTAATTATGTATATTAGATTTTGCCATTGGAATACTTTAATTATTTTTTTAGCAGAAAATTTAAACACATAACTGGATTTATTAACTTGCCTATTTTAGTTCTGGTGTCCTACTCATTTACTATCTTGCCTAGCATAATTAGAACCAACACTAAGAAACAGTTGAACAACTTGCATGTAAAATATGATACACAGCTCTCCAGGCCAAATGTAACAACACTGAGTAGAGTCAGTAGGTAAAGTGGGAGAAGTTAGCTATTTAGAAAAATAAGTATTCCACTTCCTCAAAAGTGATAACAGATACCTTTAAGCAAAGTTATATTAATATTTTTATAGTGTTCTACATTCAAATAACATTTGTCAGTACCTAGCTAAATGAAATGTCAATCTAAGATCTACTCATCTTCATCTTTCTATAAAGTGCTAGTGGCCAAAATGCATTTAAAACGTCAAGGATCTTTAAGTAACTGAGAAGCGGAGAAAGAGCTTTGCTGTCTCTGCTGTGTTGGAATACACGAACAAAACCACATCCATCCCCTCTGTGAACAACTGTACCACTTTATTCAATTACCTAACCAAAGATAAGCGTTCAAGGACACATAGCACTTTCTAGTGTTTGCTCCTGTGCTGCTCTATAAATGCAAAAATTGACAAGCAATTGAAGACCAGCATTGTCTAACTGCAAAACAAAAGGAAGAAAGAAAAGAAGACTACTTTCATTGGAGGTTTATTATATTTCTTCTGTTTTTTTAGTAAGTCTGTAGACTGTTTACTGGAAATTAAGGGGCTTTCTTACTTACCTTACTTACCAGTCTGATAGAAATAGAATAAAAGTAAGGCAGAAATGAATATATGATTCATTGAATGCACCAAATGGAGAAAAATCCATTACTTATCTTTCCTATCCTACTTTTTAAAAAAAATTCATACTAAGTTATTATCTTTTCATCAAATTTATTTAAAGAACAGCACTATACTTCTTTGGTATCTCTTTATCAGCAGTAAGTAATTCCAGCTGGTGAGCAGTGTACCAAGCACTGTGTCCTCTAATGTCGGAAAACCCAAGGGATATACCAAGAAAGATGCATATGTCAGATATGCACTACCCTAAACTGTTTTATGGGCACAGAAACAGACAGTACCACATTTTGGAGCCTTTCAAGTATGAAATGGCCTTTTTTATTTGAGTCCTCATAAGTTAGCTTCTCTGTCAAAAAATACAGAAAAATAATTAAAATTTAAAAGAATTATTCCCTCTGAACAGCTTTTCTGAGTGCACAGTGTGTCAGACCCAGTGGTTACAAATAAAGTAATTTTCTGATTGGAAACTGTATCTCATGGATCTGAAAATACTTTGTGTGATTTATGGTAAATTAAATTATAAAAGAGTCAGCAGAAACCAAGTGATCTAATTTAGCCCTATGTCTAAGTAGGAAGGACTATAATATGCTTCGCAGCTTGTGTGTCATGCTGCTTAAACACAAGGTAGGTGATCCCCAAAGCTGGGGGGGGGGATAGGGGGGGGGGGGGCTAGAAGAAACCAGCTATCACTGACTTTCAAATGGGAGCTGGAAACTAATTGTACCTCTGTGTATCTCTTTCTGAATACAAATCACTACTATACCATATGCTGCCTCATATTATATGCACTCCAATTCAACTTCCTTATGAAGGAGAGAAACCTGGGACAGTGATGCATCTTTAACTTCTAAATGGGAAAATGCAGACAAACAGAAGCTGAGTTAAAAGGGAATTAAAAGTATTTGGTGAAAAGAAAAATTTTTATATGCAAAATGACGACTACTAAAAATATAAGTAAATATATATCAGAAATAAAAAAAAGGTTTCAAAATAATACAAAGCAAAAATGTTCATTAGAAAAGTAAAAAGCTAAGAGTAGAAAGACAGCCTTAAAAAAACAAGTAATTTCTAAATAGGAAAAATAAAAATACTGCTAATTATATCAAGTTAAATAAAAAATCACAGTATCTTGTTTCAACTTATTTTTTTCTTGCAATGTTTTTATTGGAAACAACAGGGTCAGGATGTTGCCAGAAGCAGAAATGCTGGATATGCATTGGTAGGTTGCGGTTTGGATCAAGAGTGCAGTTTCTCTGTACCGTCCCCGCTCCCGGTGGGCACAGTGCCTTCGGTGCCTTTGTACTGCTTATGGTCTTCTGGTTGCAGCTTGGTAGCTTGCTTTTCCCCTGCATCTCTCTACTTTTCCAGGCCAGCTGTTGTGGCACTGTTTTCCATTGCTTCTGGGCAGTATTTTTCTCCAGGGCTTTCGTGCTGTTATTGTTATGGCCTTTAACTGGTAAATCCTAATTACTCCCACGGCTAGTTCTTAGGGGAAGCAACTGGCATTCACATGAGAATCAACCCTTCTTTCTTCTATTTTCTACCCTAGGGTTGTAGCTTTTGCTTTAGGGTTTACATTTAATTTACATTACCCAATAAAAAGCATGCACAAAGTTTAACATGCAGTCAGTGTGCAACTGTCCCTAATAAAACTGTGCTCCAATCAGTGCTGATACCATTATAAGCAGAAAAAACAACATGGTAGGGAGTTTGAGTGACTCCTGACAAAAACTGTATAGTTACCATAGCCCCATTCCCCACTTGGGGAATCTGCTGCACTGGAGAGGACGCCCAGAGAATATGTTTGCCTTAAGATTCCTCCACCACTTCCTTTCCAGACGTCCACTAAGTAAAGTTATCTCTTTCTCTTTTCCCTCTCTCTCTGTGTTATTCTCTCTCCTTTTGTTTAATTTATCCCCAGAAGTAACTTTCACTGTTTGAGTCAATGTATGACATCAGGTACTTAACCCACAGAGAAATCTTTGTGAACATGAACTTGTTTCACCATCCTTTGTTCTAGGCTGAGTAGCAATCTTGGAGTGCATGAACTAGATTACTTTCAGATGAAACTAACTGGAAGGGATCACACCTAAGACATGCCAGCTGGGTGTTCGGTCCATGGGACTAGATTAGAAGTAGACCAAAATATATATATTTATTTTAAAAAAATAATGTATTCTAAGATATGGATAGTGGAGTAGCAGGTCCTCCTCAGCAACAACCATATCACTCTACAGATTGGTCTGAACTCCTTGCCAGTGTAGATATACATGGTGAAGCTAATTGCCAATCATAACATAAAAGGATCACCTTAGCAGAATGTAAAAGAAAGATTCAAGGAAAGCAAGGCCTCAGGAGGCCTGGAGCTGAGATTTCCATAACACAGTCATTCTTTATAGAAGGTGAGACTGAGGAATCATCTCCAACTGGTTTGTCAATAGAAGAGGATTTAGAACAAGCTGAATAGTGACAAACTGCCAGGAGCAGATGGTATTCACTCAAGAGCTCTAAAAGAACTCAGATGTGAAATTGCTGCAGTGTACAGCTTATCATTTAAGTCAGCTTCCATACCAAGAGGTAGCAAATGTGACACAATCTGATAAAAATCTCCTAGGAGAGATCAAAGAATGATAGCCCAGGAAGGGTGACCTTCATTCCAGGCAGATCAATGTCATAAAGAATAGAATGAGGAGATATGTGTATAAACAAAGTATACTGGGGAGTGTTTCCCTAAGAAAAGGGTAGTCTTGCCTCATTTTTTTTTTTTACTCAAAGAGCAGGTGTACAAAGATGTTGTGATCAGTGAAATACACTTGGATTTTCAAAAAGCTTTCAAGAAATTGTTTCACTAAAAGCTCTTAAGGAAATTAAACCTCTGTGAGATAAGAAGAAAGTCCTTTTGAATTCACAGTTGTGAGGAAACAAAGGAAAATGACGCTTAGAGTTCAGACCAGAGAAAGGGCTGCCCAAGGGAACATACAGGGTCTGTGATGATTAACATATGTATGAGTGGTCTTGGAGAAGGGGTCAAAAGTGAAGCAACAAAGTTTGCTGATGATGTAAAAGTGCTCAGAGTATAGTCTATATCACTAAATAGAAAACAATGCATACAGAAATAAATCTGACTATTCAGTAAAAATAACAGTCTAAATTAACCACTGGCTTTCAGTAAAGAGATTTTAAAAGCCTCATGGTGAGAAATATTCTGAGGACTGATTATTAGAAGCATAACTGCTGGTGATAAAACCTTTTTAAAACCAACAGAGGCATGAAACTGGTTAGAGAGTTGGAGGTACTAGTAAAGCATCAAAGAGAAAAGATGTTCTCTACAAGCCACAGGTGGATTCCAGGCAGTGGCTAAAACACAAATAAGAAGCATTATTAGAAAAATCATTGAAAACAAAGCAGAAAATATTACAGTACCACTGTATAAATGCATGGTGTACCCATATCCTGAATGCAGTGTATAGTTTTATCAAAAAAAGATAAAGCAGTAAATATAACATAAAGGAGGCAAAGCAAATAGAGGTATGAATAGGCTTCTGAAATGCATTTAGTAGGCTAGGGTTTTTTATTTGAACAAAAGGATATTTGTATATGTAAAAAATATATCAATGTTATAGTGAATTCATTGGGGATCACTTACTATTCCTCACTAGACAGTATGTAAAAAGCACAAAAGTTAGTGAAAACAAAAGGGAGTATGTTTTTGCAAAATGTAATTAAGTTGTGGAATTAATTGCTACAGAACACAGTGGAGAGCAAAAATATAAATGAGTTCCAAGAGGAATTAGATTACGTAATGTGGGGTAGGTTCATCAGTGGCCATTACACCTGGACACCTAGGATTTGTCTTGGCCTATCTGGGCAATTCTTTTAGTTTGCAAAAAAAGTAATTTAAAGACTAGGTAACTATTACCTACTTTGGTCTAGTTTTTGGTTAGCTTTGTATAACAGTTTGAGGTAACACTTAATGCTATATATATAGTTTTGTAAGTAGTAGGTAGTAACAACAAGTAGTTATTTTGTGTAGAATGAACTGTCTGTGACTCTAGAATAAATACTGCACCAGGGAGCAAAGGCATGTGATGATAGCAGATGCCTTGAAAATGTAATGGATGATACTGGGGCCGCATGGCTATTAATATTACACCAATGGTCAATTATTGGTCATCAAAAGAATGCAATCTTGGAAACTGGATAAAACTAGTTTTAGAAGCAACAGAAACACAAAGACATATGCAAAACATGCTACATAAATTAACAAAGACATTGCAGACCAGTGAAGAAAGAGCAAGATATAGAACATGTTTTCATTTTCATGTTTACATTTTCATGTAGAACACATGGAAATGGTCCCAAGTGTCCTTGAGTGAGGAGGAAGAAGCCATAAAAATCAACATCACTCTGCTGCAGGCAAAGGCCCTGCGTGGATGATGATTCACCTGTACACCGCAACCCTCCTGCCTGACCAGTCACCAGCCTTATGAGATTGAGCATAACACCAGAGAGAGGGACAGATACCAGAAAACTTGTTTATATATCATTTTAACTGCATATGAAGTGACGGCATCATTGTCACTGGACTAATAATAATTCTTTGATTAGACCATTAAGAGTCTAATTAAACTAACAATAAATTCTTGGCTTTGCATATAAAGTGTGTTCCTCTTGCCCATAATAAGATTTTTAGTTTAGCAAACTGGTAGGCATTCAAGCAGCCTAATTTGTAACTTCAATGCAACAAACTGATAAAAAGCTACTAGCGCAGAAAGCATCTGAAAAACTGTTTGTCAGAATTTGCAAAATATACTAGTGGAATTATTTCAGTTCACTAGTTTTTATATTGCTAATCATCTAACTCTAACTGTCCAGTATATAAGTTATACAAAGAAATTACTAAATGTTTAAGCTGCAAATTCCTAAATGAGGTGTTGGGCAGCTACCCAAAGCAAAGCATTGTTAGAATCTCAACAAATATGGAATGTAACTATTGGGGGGGTGTCAGATTTTTCAAGAAAATAAGTTATATTAAACGATTTTAAAAGAAAAAAAGAGTCCTCTTACTTGTATTACAGCTAATATCTCAACTGAAGAAGCAATTTTCTTACTTTCAGTGATGTGACTGCATATAGCAGAAATAGACAAACTAGACACACTTGCAAGATACAGATTGGACAAGTGGTCAGCAAGTTGCATAGGAAATTAACTAACAGGATGCACCCAGAGAGTGGTGATCGATGTTTTTTACTCAGGTTGGCAGCCTGTCACAAGGAGGGTCGCCCAGGTATAAATACTGGGCCCTACACTGTTCATTATCTTCATAAACGATCTGGATGATGGGTTTGAAAACACCCTCAAAGTTTGCTGATGACACTAAACTGAGTGGTGAGGTAAACATGTCAGAAGGGAGAGCCATCTCACAGAGAGACTTGGACAGCCTGGAAGAGTGGGCAAGCAAGAACAGTATGAAGTTTAACAAAGACAAGTGCTAAGTCCTGAACCTGGGACGACATAACCAAAGAGCCCAGAACAGGCTAGAATCTGCGGGGCTGGGGAGCAGCCTTGCTGAAAGGGACCTGGGGGTTCTGGTGAACAACAACAAGCTGAACATGAGTCAGCAGTGCACCACTGCAGCAACAAAGGCAAATTGGATCCTGGTCTGCATCTGCAGGGGCATTACTACCAGAGATAGAGACATAAACATCCCACTTGTACTCAGCACCTGTCAGGCCAAACCTGGAGTACTGTGTGCAGTTCTGGTCCCCACAATTCAAGAAAGAGGCAAACAGACTGTGGAAGGTTCAAAGGATGGCCCCAAAGATGATCAAAGGGCCGGACAACCTGCCCTATGAGGGAAGACTGAAGGAGTTAGGTCTTTTCTCCCTGCAGAATAGAAGGCTTAGGGGGACCTCATCACAGTATTCCAGTACTTAAAGGACAGTTGCAAAGAGGGTAGATACTCTCTCTTCACAAGGAGCCACATGGAGAAGACAAGAGGCAATGGGTACAAGTTGCACCAGGAAGGGTTTCATCTTTATGTAAGAAAGAAATTTTTTACAGTGAGAACAATCATTCACCGAACAACCACCCTAGGGATGTGGTAGAGTCCCCATCACTGCAAGTTTTCAAGATGTGACTGGACAGGGTGCTAGATAATCTCACCTAGCCTCCCTTTCCCATGTAATGTTGGATCAGATGATCCTTCAAGGTCCCTTCGAACCTAGATTGTTCTATGATTCTGTGGAATAATTTTAATGTATTCTAACAACCATAAAATTATACACTGCTTTAGCTTCTAGGCCTACAATTGCCCCCCTAAAACTGATTTCATAATATATTATTTTACACTATTTCATGTTTTTTTTAATTCTATAATACCTGTGACAGGCAAATTTTGTATTATATATAAACAGTGTTTTAGAGATATATGATTATGCAGATGTTGTCAATTTTTGCTGTTATTAACTGCATATTGGAATCAGAGATTTTAGCCAAGATCAGGGCCATTAGCTTGGTTACAACTCCATTATCAAAAATTCCTAGTTAAAGAAATCCTTATAACAGGTCTTGGTCTAAAACAAGACAAAGTTGGAGGCATAGAAAGGCAAAAGCAAATATAACCTAAAGGTTACATGGCATTCTCTGGACAAAGCCAGAAACAAACCTCAAGTTTCAGGAATCCCTGCACAAGACATCTGATAGATCATGGCAGGAGTCCATAGCTGTAAAGAAATATATGCTTTTTCCCCCTACTTTAAGTCCATTAAGACTGGGAATTTTGTTTTTCAAAGACCATATCTTGCTTCTTGTGTCCATTTGAAACACACATTAAAATAAGCTGAAATTATTTTAACTCCATTCTTATATCTGAGTGTTTTGCATAAAAAGTGCTTCTGTAGATGGCTACAAATAGGTCTGAAATACAGAGCTAATGACTGTCCTCCACTATGGACTACAGTTATTAATACATGCCAGTATAATTGTTCAGAAACATCTGCATGTCACTGGAAAATGCTTGCACAGACATTCTGTCCATGAAGAGAAGCTGAGGTATGACCATTTTAAGTTTAAATTGATGAACAAGGAATAATTTACAAAGATACCATAATAAAGGTGATATTCTGTTAATACATTCATTAATAGATTTCCTTTTCACCTTATGCACAGAAGCAACTAGGTTAAATTTAATGGCTTTGGCAAATAGAATATATTAATCTTTTTACTTTTTTAATTCTCTGAGCTGCAAATGCTCTTTTTTTAACATGAATCTGGCATATAGTTATAAAGGAATGGTTTAAGAAAACTAGTCATACCATGAGGTTACTAACTTTCCAATACAAATCGATCTCTGCTTTTCCTGTAACAAGATTTTTTTTTAACTGTAAAAGTCAGTTTGGATCTCTACCTTTCACCATTCATCAGACTTTACATTTCACGATAAGTGCAGGGTTTTCACTTGGGATATGCCTTTTTATTGTTCATCTAGTAAGGTAGTTAATGCCCCCCAAATTTCAGAAGTTGTACCTACTTGCCAAAGTGCCACTTAATATTAATGACTAATACAAATAATTAGGCATATATCAGGACACTTATTTTCAAAATTTATATTGACAATCAAACAGGAAAGTGACCTGCAAAAACAGAGCTTTCACTTCTCTTTCAAGAATAAGCTAAGACATATAAGCATTTGGATCAGGCACCTGAATTGCATGAAACATCATGGATCCAGTGTAGACAAGGTGTTTGTTCTCTAAAGACCATCATCTTGAACAAAATAAAAAAAGTTTTGTTTTCCCAGTGAAAATATTGCTAGATATGCAACTGTTCTACCACCCCTCCTCCCCCCCCCCCAAAAAAAATAGTCACACTGAACTGTGTTTGGAAAGAAACAACTTTTACTTAGGTTGTACACTTAATTTTAAATATAGTTTGTGGTTGCCTTCCCTACCCAATTTGGTCTCAATATTGAAATAAATAATAATAAAAAAAAGCAATTCTCATACCTTGGGCACAATTAACAGTGGAAAAGATCACCAAATTTTTATGATCTTTCAATCAACTGGAGCTTGCTAGGGTAAAAAATTGGCTATCCAGCTTTTCAAGCCTGTAAAGGAGGTAACTGAGCTGTCCCACATCATCTGCTGTGGGACTTTGATTACATGACACAGCTGAGCAGGGAATCCTTGAATTAAGTAGCTGAAAATAATAAGGGAGAAGTTTCTCAATAGACATGCTAGAAGCTTGGAAAGGAGGATGGAAAGATATAAATGTACAGACACCTGCCCCAAGATTTTAAGGAGAATTCAGTGGTAAACAGGAAGACCCCTGGATTCCATTAGGGATTCTAATATGTAGGCCAAACCATGTTAAGAAGCTTAGAGAAATCAATGCATGAAAAAACACTGAAGTATTTTTTATTAATTTGTCTAGTTCTGCAAATGTCTTGTACTGGCTAAAATAACAAGTGATTATGAAACCCCTACATGGTCTGTGTATTTCCCAGCTACTGCCTGAAGAGAAGAACTTTAACCAAAGCCAAAATTTCTACAAAGGGATTCAGGACAGAGCACACACCCCGCTCAGATAGCTGAAAAGCACAGGGCTCTAAAATTAAAACTGAGACCTGGCAGAATAACCAACTGGACATCTAGTTGAAAGGGAGAGTTGTTGCCAGGGCTGTAACAGACAGCAAGAGTCTTTTTGATCATAGTTCATCAGGTGACTAATAAGTATAAATTTTGACACTTAAAAGGGTTTCTAAAATTCCCTTGATGCAGAACCATATCTTGTGAACAGGCGTTAAGCTTAAATTATCTTTGAAACTAATGATAGATTGTGTTTGAATACTGAAGGTATAATATAGTCTATAGCAAAAAAAAAAAAAAAGTCCACTTTGAAACAGACATTCAAAATACCTGATTCCACTCTTACCTTATGGAAATTACAGACAGATTTCATGAAAGATACTTGATTCAGTTTATTTGTTTAGCTTGACATTATCACTAAGGACAATGGCATGAAAGTATAATCTTTTTATTGATGAAGCATATTTATCTCAGTTCTCACTTGTGACACCATATGCATTCAGAGAGCAAATATTTCAGATGTTACAGGAGAGGTGATTTTCCATTAAAATGGAGTTTTCAAGGTTAAAATGTAAGACCTGCCCTGTATCTCTGGTTTCTTATTGACATCTTATACATCGACAAGTTCTTTTGGAAGAAATTCTTGAAGTATTATGTGAGCTTGTGGTGGGTTGGCCCTGGCTGGATTCCAAGTCCCCACCAAAGCTGCTCTATCACTGCCCCTCCTCAGCTGGACAGGTGAGAGAAAATATAACAAAAGCTTTGTGGGTCAAGATAAGGACAGAGAGAGATCACTCAACCAATTACCATCATGGGCAAAAGAGACTCGACTTGGGGAAATTAGTTTCATTTATTAGTAATCAAATCAGAGTAGGGTAATGAGAAATAAAACCAAATCTTAAAAACAACTTCTGCGCACCCCTCCCTTTTTTCTGGGCTCAAGTTCAGTCCTGATTTTCTCTACCTCTTCCCCCCAGCAGCGCAGGGGGATGGGGAATGGGGGTTGGGGTCAGTTCACCACACGTTGTCTCTGCCCCTCCTTCCTCCTCAGGGGCAGGACTCCTCACACTCTTCCCCTGCTCCAGCGTGGGGTCCCTCCCATGGGAGACAGTTCTCCATGAACTTCTCCAATGTGAGCCCTTCCCACAGGCTGCAGTTCTTCATGAACTGCTCCAGCGTGGGTCCCTTCTATGGTGTGCAGTCCTTCGGGAGCATACTGCTCCAGCGTGGGTCCCCTGCAGGGTCACAAGTCCTGCCAGAAAACCTGGTCCAGCGTGGGCTCCTCTCTCCATGGGTCTGCAGGTCCTGCCAGGACCCTGCTCCAGTGTGGGCTTCCCACGGGGTCACAGCCTCCTTCGGGCATCCACCTGCTCCAGCGTGGGGTCCTCCAGGGGCTGCAGGTGGATATCTGCTCCACTGTGGACCTCCCTGGGCTGCAGGGGGACAGCCTGCCTCACCATGGTCTTCCCCATGGGCTGCAGGGGAATCTCTGCTCTGGCACCTGAAGCATCTCCTCCCCCTCCTTCTTCACTGACCTGGGGGTCTGTACCAAGGGTTGTTTCTCTCACATATTCTCATTCCTTCCTTTGGCTGCAGTTGTTCCACCATGTTCTTTTTTCTTCCCCTTTCTTAAATCTGTTATCCCAGAGGTGCTATGATCTTCAATGATGGGTTCAGCCTTGGCCAGTGGCAGGACTGTCTTGGATATGGCTGGCTTTTGCTCTATCAGACACAGGGAAAGATTCTAGCAGCTTCTCACAGAAGCCACCCCTGTAGCCCTCTGCTACCAAAATCTTGCCATAGAAACCCAATGGAGAGCTTTACTTATATTCCCTAGTTATGTTGTCCTTTTTTTCCATAGTATCTAAGCATTTGATTAATGAAGTTATCCATGCAGCATCCTTGTGGATAAGGAAAGTAGGGCAGTCATCATCTCCATTTTTGCTGTGTTTAAAAGAACATCTTTTAGTGTAACTGTATACAGCAGAGCACAGCTCTCTAATTGTTTGCATTAGACTTGCTGAACCCATGTATTAACTCATGCTTATTTTCAGAGGCTCACTTGATCAGTCAGGGTGAGGATCAATGCTGCTGGAATCAGTAGCAATACCTTTTGGGACTGTGGAGAAGAATTTTAATTGGTAGCAACTGAGAAGTAATTTTATATCTTCTCTGAAATTTTCTTTCTTCTCTACTCCCCCACTCCCAGAACATGGAGCTACTACTCTGCTCTTTCCTTAGCCTTCACTCAGAAGAATGGTTAGGAGAGTAACATGCCTCTCCAGACCAGAATTTCAAAGCTGCTGGAATTGACTTTGGATCTGAGAAATTTACTTTAGTGTGTTTTAATACAGTGCAAAGTGTAAATGGGCCTCTGGAAAAGAAGGCGCTGTGGACTTCAGTTTCAGTCTCTGTTGAACTGCTGGAATCCTGAGCATGTTGGAGGCCTCTGAAATAATTTTAGCTATGTACAAATTGTTCTTTTTCCTTGCATGCTAAATCAGAAGAGTACTACGTGGAATTTTGTAAACCTTCCTCTGGTATTTGAGAGTTTAAAATGTAATTGAGGCATCTGTAGAACATAATTGCAGTTTAGGTTGGAATAGACCTGTACAAGTCATCTGGTCAAACCTGTTCTCAAAGCAGAACTAACTCTGAAGTTAGATCAGGGTCACCTAGAGCTGGTTGCCCATGCCCATGTCCAGGTGACTTTTGAATATCTCCAAGGATGGGGACTCCACAACCTCCCTGGGCAACCTGTTCCAGTACTCAGTTATGCTCACAGTGAAAAAGTGATTCCTGAGTGTATTGGTTTTATGTGGCAAGGTTTTGGTAGCGGGGGGGGTTACAGGGGTGGCTCCTGTAAGAAGCTGCTGGAAGCTTCCCCTGTGTTCGAGAGAGAGCGAGCCCATCCCAGCCGGCTCTAAGACGGACCCGCCGCCGGCCAAGGCCGAGCCAATCAGTGATAGTGGTAATGCCTCTGTGATAACATTTTTAAGAAGGAAAATAAGTTGGGACGCGGAGAAAACAGCCGCCAGAGAGAGGAGTGAGAATATGTAAGAGAAACAAGCCTGCGGACACCAAGGTCAGTGCAGAAGGAGGAGGAGGAGATGCTCCAGGCGCCGGAGCGAAGATTCCCCTGCAGCCCGTGGTGAAGACTCTGGTGAGGCAGGCTGTCCCCCTGCAGTCCAGGGAGGTCCATGG
>NW_010972588.1:2448779-2465264 GCF_000737465.1 Haliaeetus leucocephalus
CTGAGGTTCAGATGGAGTCTTGCCTGTTTCAGTTTGTGCCCATTGCCTCTGGTCCTGTCACTGGGCACCACTGAAAAAAGCCTGGCTACATCCTCCCTGCACCCTTCCTTTAGGTATTGATATACCCCTCCAAGCGTCCTCTTCTCCAGGTTAAACATTCCTGCCTCTCTCAGCCTTTCCTCATAGGAGAGATGCTCCAGTCCCTGCGATCCACAGTAACATCAGAGACCATAATGCAGTAACACATGCACACATGGTTTAACAGACAACATCCACAGAAGCTAAGGAAAATTGTAAAAATCACATGCAACACATTAAAGCAAAACCTCATGTGTTTTGGCAAGTTTAGTAACTGAGGATAACACATCTTATATTAGTGGAGGAGAGATTAAGAAAATATTTGCAGGATCAAAAAATTAATAGATTATAATATTTGTTCAAGGTCAGCACAGTCTTTATTTTACCTGAGGCATAAGGTATTATGAAGCTTCAGCAGCCTCGCTACCACCACCAGAAGAGTGGGCGTAACTGTCTTAATCTACAGACATGGCCCACAGTTATGGATTCACTGAAACCTCTCTTTTTGCAGACTAAGTCTGAAATGAATGCAATACCTAGCTAACACTGCATACAGATGCCATAGCCTCACTCAACAGAGGGAAAATGTCAAACAATAATAATTTCAGCATGCATCTGAGATCTGAATTTTCTAAGGAAAAAATAATAGTGACAGCACTTACATAGTGCATAGAACTACTCTAGAATCACAAAGCATTTTTCACAGACTAATGAATTAAATGCCAATCTCTGTGTGAACTACAGAAGCTAGCTTCTTGCTCCAAAATGTTCAACAAATCGGGGGAAGAGGAAAGAACTGTAACTTCAAATGCCGCAATTTCTGTACTGAGCAAAAATATAGAAGGAGTATGTGTAAAGGGTATGACATTTATACAGAGTCAGACCACATCCAAGAACTCTTAAAGCCTAATGGCATGTTTGAAAAATAGTTTTACAACATGAAATGAACAGAAAAATAGGTCAATCCTTTCTGAGATTTCAAACACCACATATTATAATAGAGTGGCATGAAAAGGCCTGATTTATGAATTATAGTGCAATCACACTTTGAATTTTACATTAATTTCTGAGTTCCTGCTGTGGCATGTGAGTCAACTGAAACCACAATAAAATGAAGACAGAGCAGAGCAGAACTTACCACTTTGCAATAATACTATAACTTAGTTAATATACAGCCCATTTTATCAATCAACCTCTAAGCCCTTTACCAAAGCAGTAGTTCTCATCCTATTTATGGTAGACTGAAAGACCAGGAATACAATCCCAATTTTCTGAATCCAGCTGAGCCAGCTTGACCCTTAAAGATAGTCTTTTGGGGGAAAATATTCCATATGGAATGCTAAAGATGCAAAACAGTGAAAACTACACAAAGCTGCAAAGAGGTGATACCTTTCTTTTTTTTCTGGAGCCAGAAAGGCTTATGTGTACACAGATGATCCGGTTCTATCTTCAGATAATTAATTATTAAAGGATTTTCAGCAGCCAACTGCACCTCTGTTTGGCCTGGACAATTTTGCTAATAGAACAGAGCCTTGCCCCTACCTTTCTCTGTGCTCAATAGGGATTTTCCCATGGAGCAATCACAGCCAATGGCAAACCTCTTGATGAGTCCTGGAATATAGGCACACACAGTATCTTTCAGCAATATCTGCTCAGGCCTTCAAAAAAAGGTAAATAAACAGGCAATAATAGGTAGACAGCCACTGCTTCCAGACTAAATTAGGGCTATCACTGTGACTGCATCATGCAATGAGGAAATGCCCATTTCTCCATTTGCAGAGTGCCTGGGTTAAAGACATTACAGTCCCGGAGATCTTACTCTGGAAGTCAGTCTGCAACAATGTGTATGTGTACGTATGTATATATGTGTAAAAAAAAGGAAGAAAAAGTGTTGGAAAATGTAAAGTGGAAAAAATTGAAATGGCTATGTAAATATAGAAAACAACTGATGCCAGAATTGAGGTTTAAAAAAAAAAAATCAGCAACACAATATGTTGGATTTTTTTATCCATCCAAATACTGGAATGTGAGAAAACTGCATAATAAAGATTAAAATATGAGTGCCTTTGGCTGGGAAAGGAAATTGCATTTCAGGTTCATGTGTATACCATTTTATAGAGCTAGAACTTTAAAGTAGTGTAGCATTGCAATATGCCAACTGTGCATCACAATCTTATGAAAACTAGGATGACTTCACTTGGATGTTTATAATACAATAGTAATAAGCCAAAAAAGGGGAATTTCAGTTCCATGGCTGTTTTATATGATATAGCATGTGCCCAAAGCAAAGAAATTTCTAGGTGCTTCTGTAGATATTGACAAATAATTTTTAATATTACATGATATCATATGGGATGCAGTCAATAGTATGCACTCTTCATTAATTCTTAATTTTTTTCCTTATTGCACTTCCTGAAGTGGACAGAAGTTAGCATATAACATCAAGTCCTAAAGTTACTCAACATCTGGAACATTCATTGAGTTGAGGGGTTTTTTGTGGATACTTAGCACATCACTGACTTGAGGACAAGCACACACATGTGAGAGTGCAATCAGGTAGTGCTCTACCTCTGAGACTTAAATGGGGAATTCTTCTCTGTGTGCTACAAAGGCTCTTAGTTCTATCACACTGTGCCCATCTTGAACAGTGCCCATTGTCAGCAGTTACACACCAGTTATTTTCTGGTTGAAAATTTTCATTGTTATCTCATTACTTGATAGGGATTTACAGATTTTTGATTCAATCCACAGGTATAGAGGGAAGCAGATTATCCTCCATGGCTTAATCATGCTATCTGAAACCTGTAATCACTACAGTAGATAACTGCTCTGTTTTTCTTGTGTATATGAAAAAAGAATAAAAATTAACTCTAATCCTATCTTGTATATAGTCAACAAGTGCTCACTAGGGATTAACTGCTCTTGATTGCTGAAACATAGATGTGACTTGCTCACATTGTAAATCAATCTAAATTGCATCAGATAATATAAGACTATTTTCCAACACAGTTTGGAATTAAGACAGAAGGTTACTGTCAGCAACATCTTGGGTCCTGCTGTTTTGGATTCATTAACTTTAAGGCCATTGTTTGACAGCTACAGAGTGGAAGAGGGAGGCTGGGGAATAGCAGCAAACCTCTCAGATTCCGAAAGGAGGAATGATGTGCATAAAACAATTTAACTGAGGGAAAAGTTTCGTCCAGTTATAAGCAAAGATGAGAAAAAAGACCAGCCTCACTGACAGAAGCAAACTCGAGATAGAATAAGTTTTGTTTTGCTAGGGAAAAACAACAGAAGACAAACAAATATAGAAATTAAATTTAAAAAAAAAAACAAAACCAAACATAGTCACAGATGTATACATATTTAAGAAATTAAGTCACCATGTTGAATCTACGACAAATGAAGGCCTGACTGAATGTCCACTGGGATCCATCAGAATAGTCCCATTGACATTCCAGGTCCAGAGTGAAATTCTGTTTGATACAGGTAGGGAGTTATATTAACACACTCCAAACAACTGCAGCTATGTGCAATTTGTTTTCAGAAGGTATATCTTAGCTAGACAGAAATACTCAGGTGTTCATCTTTTTTTGTTGTTGTATCTATTTCAAAAATGTTTTTAAGGCATAGCTGTTCTGGTGATTATGTTGGTCGACTCTGATTTCTAATGTAATTTATAGTAGACTTGAAACTTCTGTTAAACTTACCTGCTCATCCAAAACATAAGAGCTTATTCTGTCCCCCAAAGAACATCAGGCTATGGTTGAAATATGGCCACAAAGCCTCTCCGCTGACCACACTCTATAAGCTAAGGGTTGACAGGGTCTTTATCACCTGAGAGTACTCTCCAGCCTGGAAGAATTCCCAGGGACCGGATCAGGCTGCCAGTTCTCTCTCCCTTTGGCTCCACCAACTTTCTAAAGAAGGAATTAGCAAGACCTTAACATAAACACAAGCTCCAGAATTCTGCTGTGGTGCAAACCAAAGATAAGACAGAACAAGCCTATTTGAAACTCTTCACATTTTATCTTTCTAGTCTTCTCATTTTGGTATCCCTTATCTGTAGCTTATCACTACAAGCATAATTCTCTACTCTTACATACAGCAATTCAGT
Source organism: Haliaeetus leucocephalus (assembly GCF_000737465.1). Lineage (NCBI taxonomy): Eukaryota > Metazoa > Chordata > Aves > Accipitriformes > Accipitridae > Haliaeetus > Haliaeetus leucocephalus. The sequence continues at coordinate 2,452,975 of NW_010972588.1, forward strand.
CCAAATGCCTGAAAAAATCCACTTCTTTACATTCTGATGTGTATATAACTGGCTTAGACAACAAAAAACAAAAAAACATTTCCCGTCATTCATAGGTCAAACTTTCCGCAGTACCCATAGAAGTTAACTTCACAGGCATCTACTTGGACCATACACATAAGAATTCCATTATATAACAAATTTAAAGCTAAACAATGCCATATTTTTGTTTTTGAGGGAGAAGGAAAGGGAAGGGAACAAGGGGAAGGGAACAAAGGGAAGGGACAAGGGAAAGGGAATGAGGGCAAGGCATTGAAGAGAATTTCACTGTCCTCAAAAAAACCAAAGCTTCTCTTTTGAAGCATTGCCACAATGCTTCTCACTTGCGAACACACAAAAATTAGGCTAAATTTTAAATGGACATTCATAGTTCTATTTTCCTCTATTTCATTTGTTTCCTTGCTTGTGTGTGGAGGAGTATGTATTAGCATTTTTAAAATAATTATATTTTGCAGTTCTGTAGGTTACATTACATTTTTATGTCCTACAAATCAATAAAAATATAAGTAGGCTAAGGTTAAGAAATAGCAGTAAAAGGTGAAAAATCCTATTAAGATCGATATAAACCAATTTTCCCAAAATTCACATAGTTCTGTGAGTATACTTTCTGATTCAAACTGTAAGTACCAATTACAATCTCAAGTTTTTATGCAGCTTTCTATCTTATTTCCTGCATCTCTTGTCTTTTCCCAATCCCCTCCCTCCCTCCCACCATTTTTTCTAACCTTTTTATTATTAGAGAAGACTCTTTCCTTATGAAAGAATCACAGCAATAAAATCTTAAGCATTTTTTTAAATTATTCTTCCATAAGTCAAATCTCTTCAGAAAGGCTATTTTATAAATAGGAAAACAGCACCTGAAGAGTTAAATCACTTTCCCAAGATTATGGAAAAACATCAGTTACAGGAGGAGAAAAGAAATTTACATTTCTAGTTATTACAGTTTATCAAACATCATGCTACCTTGTAGGACAAGGCTAGCTAACGACTTCTTGAAGTCTTTGCTTTAGAACAGGAATCTAAAGTTTACAGTACTATTCCTCATGCCCCAGATGTTTAGAGTTTTTGGTTTTTTTCCCTGCAGCCAAATTGTTCTTGGAATCATCACCTTTCCCTTCTACCTACCAATGTGAGGTATTTCAAATTAAAACCATCTCGCAAAATCTTCACAGCATGACAAATTTACAATCAGCTAAGTGATTTTCAGACCCTGAGACACTCAGAAGTACTCAGCACATCACCTTAGAAATCTTAATGAGCATCATTAGGGCAGACACTTATTCTAGTACATGCACTGCACTCTGGGAACTGTTGAATGAGGAGTTCACAATCCTTATTAGACTTCAGCACATTTTTCATCTCGTCATTTCCATAACTTTAGAAATGGTTTGAAACCTAGCTCATCATGCTTACAGTTTACCTTGTAAAGGATGAAACCTGCTTTTGGGCTCAGTTCTTCTCAGATATTCTTACTTTTTACACAGATTTTATATCTGATTAGTATCCATTTCTTAAGGGATCTTCTTTCTTCAAATAATCTGAGATTTGATGGCACTGCCTGACTGTAAAGGCTTTTTCATCAATAAACATATTTTATATACTGTAAATATTTTATAAATAGATACTACATTGTTATCAGACAACATTTTAATCTTACTCTGTACTCATTACTGCAGTAATGGTGTGCTTTTACACACATACTTTAGCTTTGATAGCTCCTTTTATGTTTACTCCATTAAAATCCTGTATCAATTATTCTGTTCAAGACTGCATAATATATGTCTCCTTTTCTTTCAGATTTCAATTTCATCAACCTAAACAAGTTATTTTCAGAAATATTAGAAAACATAATTCCTTATATGCCATGTAAGCAATAATTATTAAATGGCTAGAAAGACACAAAATGTTTTGGTGAATAATGATTAACAAATATTTTCTAAGGACAATTATCATCATCAGGGGAGCTAGTATACAACTACAGATTTTTTGTGGTTTTCTTTAATGTGATTGAAAGAAGTTCTGTATTCTCCTGTTCTCCTGTAACTAGGTTTCTTCAGTAATTTTGCATCACAAAATTCTAAGTAACTAATGAAAGATTTAAACACAATAATTCACTACTGAATCCTTACCCATGTTAATGAAATGCTGGATTTAGAGACAATGTACATAAACATCTTCTATATCAGGCTTTAGGGCTACTTTATATACATAATTGGCTTCCTAGAGAGGTGGTCCATGTCCCAAGCCTGTCAGTGTTTAAGAGGCATTTGGACAATGCCCTTAACAATGTGCCTTAACTTTTGGTCAGCCCTGAATTGGTCAGGCAGTTGGACTAGATGATCAGTTTAGGTCTGAAAATATTCTATTCTATTCTGTTCTATTCTATTCTATTCTACTCTATTCTATTCAGCACTGACTGAAAATCTTCCTGTGTGCCACTGTGCCATCTCATTTACACAACTAATAGGGAGATGCAAGCTATAACAGTTTGGCTTTTGTTAAATGAAGTATCAGATAGCTATTTTATTTACAGTAAAAAAAAAAATTAAAAAAAAGAGGATTTGAACAAAAAGTGCTGATAATTTTTTTTTTTTAAATTGACATAAACTAAAAACCACTGTTAGTTCCTGAACAGAATACATGTGCGTGTATACAGCTGTACAATATTATTATCTCCTTACATAAGCATTTATAAAGTGATCTTGAAAGCCTTTTCTAATGTCTAAAACTGAGGCAGAATTTAAGCCTATCTCTACAGATCCAGAAAGCCCTCAGTCTAAGGGCTTTGAAGCTCTGACGATGTCCTTTTTTATGGGATGCTGGCAAGGTACAACCTCTTATTTGAAAGAAGATTTAAATTCACTGCTTAAATCCATATTAGACACAAAATTATCTATATGTACCTCTCATCGGTGCCAGAAGCACCTAGCCTTGCCCATGTGCTGTAAAGGAACCTCTGCACAAATTTCATTTCTCCAAGTCATTCAACGGTGTCCAGGCACATATCTGTGGTTGTTTGGGGGCAATCTAACATCTGAACAGCCCCTCCAAACTCACATCTAGAAAACCTGATATCTGATTTATAATTAATTTTGATTCATGAGGTTTATGGCAGTATGTGGGGGATGTTGTTTGGGGGTGTCCCACCCTCCAGTATAGTATTTGTATGTAGATTCTGTCCTATTTTGGCACTGATATTTTAAAGACCTCTAATAACACATTTATACTATCACTATCAACATCTGGAAATTGGCTAGAGTGCTTGCCTCTCTTTGACTGTCACTTCTGAGATACTTATAAAATGTAGATTTTAGTTGTCTAGCTCTAAGCCAAGAGCTGGCTAAAAATGAGACCCACCATCCTGCAAGTCATGTGGCCTCCTGTTCTCGAGCTCTGATCCACAGAGCTCAAGAATACAATTTTGAACAGTGAACAATTATATCTATGTTTTTATCTACACATATCAGATGAAGTCAGCTTTCCATTAGGCAACATAGCAAGCCCCCAAAAATTGATTATATAAATATATGTTACAGCTGGAGTACAGGTGATTTTTTTTTTGACTGGTTCTAGTCCCTGGCTGTCCTACGGCTTCTTTCTGGCAGGACCCAAAGGCTTGTGCTTATTGCTACACAAATACTCGGGATGCATAAGGACCCAGTCCAGGTCTGCCAAAGTCCTGATAGACCCCCGCCAGAGCTGTGCTTACTCAAGAAGCAACACATGCACAGTAAACTAATGAGCCCTGCTAAAGCCAAGCGACCTAGATCATTTGTGCATCTCCATTGCTCACACAATGGTTACTGGAGCGTTGCCCTCCCTGTCCTTTCATTTTAAAATTGTTCTGACTCTCATTATCTCATTTATGAAGAAAGGTTCAGTCCACTGATGATTCCTCACCCATGTAAGAACTGGCAAAAAGGCTGGCAGTCAAATATGAGAATCACAAACTTGGTTTTTAGCTGTTTCTTAAATGAAAAGTGCAAAATTAAAGATAAATATGCAAATGCAGGTGATATAACTTGCCATTTATATTTGGGTAGAATCTTCTAAAGCCTATTTCCACCTAAAGCACAAGAATCTGGAGCGGAAATTGGGAGAGGGGCATTGATTAATCTTTACTGAGACCTTAATTTGACAATTTTAATAGAAAAAAGTGGAGGTACATTATATCGTATGTATACAATGCTGGTCAAAGTCAGGCCTCACCTAAATAATCACCAGTGTACAAATATTAAAATGAAAAACATTTGGATTATATTGAGAAAGAAAAAATCTTCAGTATAAAACACTGTGTTATAGACAATAAATTGCAAGAAAGGATTACACTTTCAAGGATTTATATCTGTAAAACAGAAAATACTGGTTTTGTAAGATATAAGAATTTTTCTCATTTCATGGATTATACAAAAAAAAAAATCATAAAGCCAAGCAGATGCCAATCTCTTTAGAGACAAATTTTCATTTCAGGACTAGATTTCCATAGAGCACAGACATAACAGAAAGTGGGTCTGGAAGAACTTGAGATATTACCTGGTAAAATTACAAGATGGGACTCAATTTTCAAAAGGCTTCAGCTCCCATACAGACCCTGAAAAAATGGCAGATAGTCAGAATTGTTTAGCATCCAGTGGCATTAATTTCCAGATTTTCAATAGCTCACTAGCCAACACAGTGAGCTCTTCTGAGAATTTAACCACTTACCTGTCACCCACATGGGAATAGAGCATGTTAGAAAAACTGGCCTTTACTGAGTGCATTGAACACATCTGCAATCTTGTCATTAGTGCTTTTATTAGGATCAGGACTTTGAACTCTGCTTTGAAGTGAGTGGGAAGCCAACACAGCCAAAAAGTAAATGTTCACATCACTCTTCACTGCTAATGAGAACACACATGTATTCTGTATGCTACAACAGCTTGAGATTATTTTGTAGCTATTACCCCTGAACCCAAGTAGATTAAGTTAAAGAAGTGCAGGCTGAAACTGAGGAGTACAAAAGAAAAAAAAGAAAACAAAAAAAACTTAATTACTTAAAATAGAGCAACAGGACAATATCTACACCCTTGCTAAAAATACCTGTCTCCAATACAGTGTTCATACTGAGTACTTGACCAGCTCTCACAAAACAAAAAGTGAATTGAACTGAAAAATCAGTCATATTTGGAAAAATCTGTATGTACAGTTTTAGTTATACCCAGAACAAGGTACCGCTAAATCACACTCCTTCTCTCTCTTATACTAGGGAGGGAGATACATGAAGCAACGTTAACTCTTAGAGTGGTCTCTACCCAGTAGTGGGAGGAAATAGTCTATTTTGCTCTACAGTTGTCCCTGTAGTACCCTAGCAAAGCAGTGGTAATGCATAATTTGTAATCTTGAAAAACAAAGTTGCTTCAGGCTTTTTAATGTGGCTCTGTGTAAAAAAATATTTAGAAAAGGAGAATAGTATTTTCCCAACATTTGACAAGACCTGTTATTAAATAAAATTATTAAATTAGAGCAAAAAATCAAAATGTTTGAATAGTTTCTGTAAGAGCAGTAGTAGACAAAGCATAATTTCTGAAAGATAGAGAGTAAATTTATCATCCTGATACAAACAATCCTGGGTTCAACCATCATCATTGATGAAGTGGTTTGAGGTCTCCAAGACACAATGGAGGTATTTCTGATATTAACAAACCACAACAGCATTGTGAGAAAGTTGACAAAGTACTGCTTATCTTTGTCTGTGTGCCAAATAATTTCTTTTTCCAGAAGGAGGAGATGTGCAAAATATAGGAAATTACCAGTTTTGGAACTACAGGATGATATTAATTAAAAAAAATTTAGTTTATTTAGAGTCTTACAGATCTTACAGACTGTGTTGCTTCCATTTGCAAATTTTTCTTCTTGGCATTGTTATTAAGCATTACAGCAATTAACCATATCAAAATACTTCAGAGGTGTGGGAGGTTTTTTAATATAAATCATGTAAAGTTTAATTTATACTTCATGATATTTCATCCTGCTTGGAAAGCAGAAAAAAAAGCACAATCTTTTTTTTCCCCCTCAAATTACATGAGTAAAGAAATTTTCATTCTGACCTTTCAGTAAAGTTCTTAATTAAAATATAGTAAGTACAGAGGAAAAGAAATGCTTGGAAAACAAAGGAGATGTTCTGAGTATGAGCTATTTAAGTGCTAAGATTTTATATTCTGTCTTATGTGGCTTTTTGTATAGATATAACTGTATACCAATCTTTTGTATTGGTATAACTGTATTCCAATACAGTTGGTATCCAAATAAATTGCATTTATTTGGAATAGATTGGTATACAGTTATTTCTAATGTTAATATGTTGAGTAGGCAAGGCTTTCCTGAAATATTAGGAAAGCAGTTAATGGTAGGAAGCAGAAGATTAATTCTAGTGTGACAATAATCCCCCCCATGGCGTTAGAAACCTCACAGAATCATAAAAGAGGAGGGGAAAATAAAAAATAAAATAAAATAAAAAAAAGCAGCTAAAGAAAACCTTGTAGAGTCCATTTGATCCAAATTTCTGCCAAAGGCATGTTTCTCCAAAAACTAAACTTTCTCTGTTAGATGATTGTCTGAACTGGTTACCTGAAAAAGTCAGAGGTGGAATTTCTGTAGTGTCCACAGAACAATGTGTGCTTCCTCTTCTGTCAGTTTAAAATTTTTTTGTAATGTGCAACCTAAATCATGCTTGCTGCAATTAAAGCCCATTATATCTTATTCTAAGAACTGTAGTCATGGAGAACTAATTGTCTCCTTCTTCTATGAAGTTCTATGTATTTTAAGACATATCATGGCCTTCCAGCCTTCTTTTCTAAAGGGTAAACAAATCCTGTTCTCTTGATCTTTTTTTTTTTTTAATTTAATTCCTCTGGATCATTTCTGAATCTAGTTTATATGACACTCAAACCAAGTATCTCAGACCTACTAAAGGAGAGGGTCAATCTTTGTCACAAGGCTACAAATTGCCCTGGACAGAGCTTTGCAAGCCAGCTTTGCTGTTGAAGCATTTAACACTAACACTAATGAAGTTCTCCCCATAGATGATTTACAGACACTTAACTGAGCAATCTGGTCACAACTATCTCAATGATACTAGTTCTAGTAGGAAAAGGCAAACATATTTACTATAAGATAATGTTTGAAATATCCTATAATAAAATGCATTTAGAGAAAATGAAAAATTAATTTCATTGAGAAAAACAAAAATAAAGGACACAAAACAATATTGGATTTCAAAGCTGAGCCAATAGACCAGTCCAGATAATACCTATCATTACCACAACCTGCTAGTGCTATAGTAAAATACAGTTATAAAACTGAAAACATTCACTTCTAAGCAACATATAGACTATCCAGAAGGTCAGTTCTAGAGTGGGTCTATTCCTGAGGCTGCTGCATGATAGTGATATTTCCCATTTACTGGAAAATCAGTGGGGCAGATTATGAGAATATAAATCCATCAGACCAAATATCTTGCATCAGTGAATATTGTGTACAGTAGATAAAAGTGCTGCTATTGCCTAGCACCAGAAAATGAATCTTTTCAATGGAGTTTGGCACCAAAATGAGAAATGTTAATTTGAATACACTGCCATTAAATTAAACTTCACTTTCCTTTCACAAGAAACTAGTGTTTCTCTCCTCTAATATCCTAGGCTAAGTTGGTGTCACAGCTAAATCATAGCTCATGGTTAGGAGTCACTGAGTAAAACACTACTGCCCTAAGATTGATCTATTTGCTTTCATGCCTGGTCTTTATCTGAAGTTAGTAGAGAGCCACATTTATTGTTCTGCTGTGTAGGGTTATAAAACAGTGCTGAAATTATATATTATAAAGCACTTATGCACTTAAATCCTTATTTAGCAAAGAAGTAACTGTTCCTTTCCTATTAAATATTCCGGGACAGGGCACATTTCCATTATACACATATGTTCACCCACAGTCATCTAAATTGGAAGGCTTGCTGAGTCCACTAGGGAGAGAATATCGTTCCAAGGGCATTCATCCAAAGGAAACCCTAAAAACCAAATACAGGTTCAACAGAAACTGCACTGAGACAGGCTGATATAAAAGGGTACTTCAGTTGAGCCAAGGCAATTCAACACAACTGGCTTCAGTTTTGGCTCAGATGGATCTTGAGAAGTTCCTCCTCCCAAGCCATTTGCTTCTGCACCTGTGACAGAATTCAGTGCCTCACTTTGCCATTATAATCATTTGGGAAGTTGTGTTGTAAACTGAATGGACTTTTGGTAAAAATTGTCTACAAAAAGTTTCTTAATGATCAAGAATAATTGAACATTTCCTATTTGATAGGATTCTTGAATTAATGACTCTTTAAAATGTTTTCAGGAATTCACTGGGTATACATTCCCATTGTCCTGATATATGGTATGATGCCTTTGCTTAAGCCTTTGAACTGTCTGGATGAAGAAAATTTCCATATATATAAAATAGATAAGAATTTCAACAATTCATTCACTAGTATTATTCACTGCAGATTCTACTTAGATAAATTAAGAAGCCTCTGTTGTGCCTGTCAGTTTCCTGTTAAAAAGTGTTTTAATGATACGTAAAACTAAATTACTTTTTTTGGATGTTTGCCCCAAAATCTCTCCATCCATGGAAAAGTCACTAAAGAATGTCTTCATTAATTATAAATTCAGTTGATCAACACCATTTTTGTACATTGCAGAGGCAAAAACTGGTTTCCAAACTTGACTGGGGCTGAAGTTGTCTTTCTTGGATACAGGGCTTTATCTGTCCTTGTAGAATTTAATCAGGTTAGTGCTGTCCCATTCTCCTAACTTGTCAAGGTCCTTTGAATGGTGGCCCTACCCTCCAAGTGCATTGACTGCATCCCCCCGGTGCAGCCTCATCTCCATTTTGACAAGTGTGCATTCTCTCTCACTCTCCAGGAGGATACTGATAAAGAGATTAAGCGGACCATCAGGTCACATGGACTTGCATGCGTTGATTTCTCTCAAAAGATCTCTGACTTGTTCTTCTTCCACTACAGGTAGTTCTGCTCCTTCTTGAACCCTGTGTCTAGGCACAAAGGCATAAGAACCCTTGCTTGCAAAGAGTAAGGCTAAAGGACATCCATTACTTCAGACTCAATTGTGATTGCTATCACTAATGCACCTGCCTCATCCAGTAGTAGCCCCCCATTTTCCTGGTTTATGCTGTTACTACTAATGTAGCTTTAGAAGCTTTTCTTCTTATAGAGTCATAGGGTCATAGAATGGTTTGGTTTGGAAGGGATCTTAAAGATCAATTAGTTCCAACCCTCCTGCTATGGTCAGGGAGAACTTCCACTAGACCAGGTTCCTCAAAACCCCATCCAACCTGGCCTGGAACACTTCCAGGGATGGGCCAGCCACTACCTCTCTGGGCAACCTGTTCCAGTGCCCCACCATACTCACACTAGCAAACTTTTTCCTTACATCTAATCTAAATCTACTCTCCTTCAGTTTAAAGCCATTACCCCTTGTCCTATCACTGCATGCCCTTGTAAAAAGTCCCTCTCCAGCTTTCTTGTAGGCCCCCTTTAGGTACTGGAAGGCTGCTCTAAGGTCTCCCCAGGGTTTTTTCTTCTGCAGGCTGAACAACCCCAACTCTCTCAGCCTGCCTTCATAGGAGAGGTGTTCCAGCCCCCTGATAATCTTCATGGCCCTCCTTTGGACTCACTCCAACAGGTCCATGTCTTTCTTATGTTGGGGGCCCCAGAGCTGGAGGCAGTACTCCAGCTGGCATCTCACAAGAGCGGAGTAGAGAGGGAGAATCATATCCCTCAACTTGCTGGTCATGCTTCTTTTGATGCAGCCCAGGATTCGGTTGGCTTTCTGGACTGCAAGCACACATTGCCAGGTCATGTTGAGCTTCTTGTCAACCAACAACCCCAAGTCCTTCTCCTCAAGGCTGCTCTTAATCCACTCATTGCCCAGCCTGTATTTGTGCTTGGGATTACCCTGACCCAGGTGCAGGACCTTGGCCTTCACTTGGCCTTGTTGAACTTCATGAGGTTCACACAGGCCCATCTCTCAAGGCTGTCAAGGTCCCCCTGGATGGCACCTTCCCTCCAGCATGTCGACCGCACCACACAGCTTGGTGTCACCAGCAAACTTGCTGAGGGTACACTCAATCCCGCTGTCCATGTCACCAACAAAGATGTTAAACAGCACCAGTCCCAATACCAAACCCTGAGGAATGCCACTTGTCACTGCTCTCCACTTGGACATCGAGCCATTGACCACAACTAACTCTTTCAGTGTGACCATCCAGCCAATTCCTTATCCACCAAGTTGTCCATCCATCACATCCATGTTTCTTCAATTTAAAGGCAAGGATGTCATGTGGTACAGTGTCAAATGCTTTGCACAAGTCCAGGTAGGTGACATCCATTGCTTTTCCCTTATACACCAATGCTGTAACCCCATCATAGAAGGCCACCAAATTTGTTCACACATGATTAGCCCTTAGTGAAGCCATGTGGACTGTCACCAGTCATCTCCTTATTTTCTGTGTGTAAGCATAGTTTCCAGGAGGATCTACTCCATGATCTTGGTGGGCACAGAGGCCATGACTCCTCAGATATGACGGATAGTATCTTAGGCACTTCATCTGCCACTTCCCTCAGGACCCATGGATGCATCTCATCAAGTCTCATGGATTTGTGCACCTTCAGGTTCCTTAGATGGTCTTGAACCTGATCTTCTCCTATGGTGGGCGGTACTTAATTCTCCCAGTCCCTGCTTTTGCCTTCTGCAACTTGGATGGTGTGGCTGGAGCACTTGCCAGTGAAGACTGAGGCAAAAAAGTCATTGAGTACCTCAGCCTTCTCCATGTCGCAGGTAACCAGGTCTCCCATTTCCTTCTGGAGAGGGCCCACATTTTCCTAGTCTTCCTGTTATCACCGATGTACCTGCTGCCCTTGATTTCCTTTGCTAGTTTCATTTCTAGTTGATCTTTGATTTTCCAACACTATCCCTATATGGCAATGTTTCTATATTCCTCCCTCATAGCCCATCCTCATTTGCATCTCATCTGTATAACCTTTCTGAATCAGATCTCACTAGAGAGTTGCCTGCTTAGGCAAGTTTGTTTCCTGATATGTCACCTTCTTTTCCTTAGTATAGGATAGTCTGTTCTTGTGCTTGGAGGAAGTTGTCCTTAAAAGACCTGCCAAATCTCCTGAGCTCCTTTTCCCTTCAGAACTGTATTCCACAGGACCTTTACCTGTTCCCTTAATAAGCCAAAATCTGTTTTCCAGAAGTCCAGAGTCTGTACTCTGCTAATTGAATTTCTGATTCACTTCAGGATCTTGAACTCCCCAATTTCTTGGTTGCTGCCTTTAAGAGAAACCTATATTCTGTGGAGAGAGGGCATTAAATACAGAACAACATACAGAAAATTTTAACTTAACCAGTCTGCATTTCATTACTAGTAAATGTCATGTTCATCTCCAAGATAAATATTTCAAAACCAGACTCAATTTGAACATGAATTCAGAGTCCATGAGGATACTCGGATTCACTTGGTAGCCAACCATGAAAATGAATGGAAATTATATTATCATCTGAATTTTAATGTTCAGCAAGCTCACATCGTAATTTGTTAAAGTTTAATACAGCTAGTCTGTCCCAGATTAATGGGGCATATGCATTTTAAAATTTTGGAGCAAGAATAAATGAGAAAAAGAGAACATGTATGAGGCTTTCTTATAGGTCAAAAATTTAAAAAGTCTGTTAAAACTGACAGTGAGATTGGCTCACTGAAAACTGCAGAAGAGAATGCCATACCTAGCTTAACCGTTTGTGCATTGGTTATGAAAAAGAAAGCTAAAAACAGGTATTTCAACCACTTAAAAAAATTGATGAGAAGAAATAGTTTTCAGTCAGAAAAGTGGGATTCAGCATTGGGCAAATGTTTCTGGGTACCTGAAGTCCCATAACAGCCAGTAAGGATCAAAGTTGTCATTCATTGTGGCTTACGGAGTCCTTCAGCTCAGTAGCCAGTAAGTACCTGTTTTAGGATGACCTGAATCACCATTTTGGCCCCTGGCTGATGATGGCTAAAAGCTAAGCCATATGTAAATGCCTAAACTGAATGTTTTAATTGCAAAGTGAATCCCATAGAAGTAAATATACTTTGACGAAGTACTTACAGCTATGGAAAATGCATGTTAGTTGTGAAAATAAAGTGTCTTCTGTTGTAATGTTCCACATCAGTG
>NW_010972588.1:2465277-2466051 GCF_000737465.1 Haliaeetus leucocephalus
CTTATATGCTCTATGTATTGCCTGTAGTTGCGTATCTCATCTCTGGGAGAGTGATTGGGATTATCATTTTGCTATACTGGGCAATGTCGACTTGTGAAATGATTACATCACTGGTCATGAGGTTAAGCTGGTATCTGTATGAGGCAGTGATATCATTTCCATACTTTGGGCACCTTCTGTCGGATTTTATTGGTAATTACACCCAATCCATGGGGAAGTTAGGGGGGGATACTTCCCCCCGTCCGTTCGCCTCCCTTTTCTCCTTCCGACTAATTACAACAGCTTTCGAGAATTTTGAATATCCTTGGGATGCACAAGCCAGTGTGCTGTTAGTGCTATGCCTCCTGAATATGTTTCAGGTCTTGTTTAGGGCTACAAAAAGGCTCTTTAAGAGTACCACCCAGAGATCTGCCCCAAAGCTGGATATTCATGGGTGGCACGGCATGTGGGAGGATATGGGCAGGTATCTAGAGAACTTCTCACCTCCAGTGGCTTGGAAGTTCACTCCCGAACAACTACAGAACCCTCATGAAGTGGTAGAATATTTGAAAGAAAAATGCTGTGGCTATTCCAAAGACATACAACTTGCTGCACTGTGCTGGGCCCTGGCCAGTATCTACCAAACACTGCTTGATATTAGGCAGCATCCTCAGGGGGAAAAGGGGGAAAAGATGGAAAACAGGACAACATGCACCGTGGCTACCCCAACCCCGATGACAGGCACCGTGGCTACCCCAACCCTGACGACAGGCACCGTGGCTACCCCAACCCCGG
>NW_010972588.1:2467022-2467720 GCF_000737465.1 Haliaeetus leucocephalus
CTTAGTCTTGGATGCACGGGTACGGGAGTTGCGAGAAAAAGCAACCAGAAAAGAGGATTCTTCTTGGAAAACTGCTGCTCCAGTTTCCCGTGAGCAGTCCCCCGGACGCAGTAGATGGGCCAATCTCATTTCTGATCTTCCTGAAGGGACTTCTGATTCACATGTGCAAAAAGTGGGTAACAGATATTCTAACCAGGATTAGAGGGGCCCTGCCTCCAGCCAGGTGGAGGAGAGGGACAACCGAGTCTACTGGACAGTGTGGATTCGATGGCCTGCACGTCAGACCCACAGGAATATAAGGCTCTAGTAGACACTGGTGCGCAATGTACCCTAATGCCATCAAGTTATAAAGGGGCAGAACCCATCTGTATCTCTGGTGTGACAGGGGGATCCCAAGAGCTAACCGTATTGGAAGCCGAAATGAGTCCAATCGGGAATGAGTGGCATAAACACCCCATTGCAACTGGCCCAGAGGCCCCGTGCATCCTTGGTATAGATTATCTCAGAAGGGGGTATTTCAAGGACCCAAAAGGGTACCATTGGGCCTTTGGTATAGCTGCATTGGAGACGGAGGAGATTGAACAGCTGTCTACCCTACCTGGTCTCTCCCAGGACCCTTCGGTTGTGGGGTTGCTGAAGGTTGAAGAACAACAGGTGCCAATTGCTACCACGACAGTGCACCGGTGGCAATATCACAC
>NW_010972588.1:2468215-2469449 GCF_000737465.1 Haliaeetus leucocephalus
CCCAGGGGTGGAAACACAGCCCCACCATTTGCCATGGACTGATCCAGGCTGCACTGGAAAAAGGTGAAGCTCCAGAACACCTGCAGTACATTGATGACATCATCGTATGGGGCAACACGGCAGAAGAAGTCTTTGAGAAAGGGAAGAAAATAATCCAAATCCTTCTGAAGGCTGGTTTTCCATAAAAGAAAGTAAGGTCAAGGGACCTGCGCAGGAAATCCAGTTCTTAGGAGTAAAATGGCAAGACGGGCGTCGTCAGATCCCTGCGGACGCGATCAACAAAATAGCAGCTATGTCCTCACCGACTAATAAAAAGGAAACACAGGCTTTCTTAGGTGTCGTGGGTTTTTGGAGAATGCATATTCCAAATTACAGTCTGATTGTAAGTCCTCTCTACCAAGTTACCCGGAAGAAGAATGATTTTAAATGGGGGCCTGAGCAACAACAAGCCTTTGAACAAATTAAGCGGGAGATTGTTCATGCAGTAGCTCTTGGGCCAGTCCGGACAGGACCAGATGTTAAAAATGTGCTCTATAGTGCAGCTGGGGAGAATGGCCCTACCTGGAGCCTCTGGCAGAAAGCACCTGGGGAGACCCGAGGCCAACCCCTGGGGTTTTGGAGTCGGGGATACAGAGGATCCGAGGCTCGCTATACTCCAACTGAAAAAGAGATATTGGCAGCATATGAAGGAGTTCGAGCCGCTTCAGAAGTGGTTGGTACTGAAACACAGCTCTTCTTAGCACCCCGACTGCCAGTGCTGGGCTGGATGTTCAAAGGGAAAGTTTCCTCTACACATCACGCGACTGATGCCACGTGGAGTAAGTGGGCCGCACTGATCACACAACGGGCTTGCATAGGAAACCCCAGTCGCCCAGGAATTTTAGAAGTGATCATGGACTGGCCAGAAGGCAAAGATTTTGGAATGTCGCCAGAGGAGGAGGTGACACGGGCTGAAGAGGCCCCGCTGTATAATAAACTGCCAGAAAATGAGAGGCAATATGCCCTGTTCACTGATGGGTCCTGTCGCATCGTGGGAAAACATCGGAGGTGGAAGGCTGCTGTATGGAGTCCTACACGACTAGTTGCAGAAACTGCTGAAGGAGAAGGTGAATCGAGTCAGTTTGCAGAGGTGAAAGCCATCCAGCTAGCATTAGATATTGCTGAAAGAGAAAAGTGGCCAGTGCTCTATCTCTATACTGACTCATGGATGGTGGCAAATGCCCTATGGGGGTGG
>NW_010972589.1:0-16570 GCF_000737465.1 Haliaeetus leucocephalus
CAGGATTTGCTCTGGGAAAAAAAATAAAAATAGAGAAACCTTCAGTACTGAAAGCATTTTGAAAAATATGGTGAGTCAGAGGAGAAATATATTATGTTAATTAACAAGCAACGTACTGGTAGATGGAGGCAGTGCAGAGAATGGGTACATGTTGAAGTAACAGATAATTGTCTCCTTGCCTGAACTGTAGGATGCTCCCAGCTGGATGGAGTCGGGTAGGGAGCTCATATTTAAAATCACAGGCCTTTTAATACAGAATATAGCAGCAGGATCTGCTCACTACCTCTATGTTTAAATGTTGATGCAAACCAAATATTTATGAACTTAAACACCACAGGCTGCACAGAGATTACTAGATGCAGAAATGCGTTTCAGGGGGGACTCGGCTCCTTTGGAAATAGAGGTTGTTCTCCATTCTGCAGCTGTCAGTGAGCTGGCCATGTTTTCCGACCCCCATTTTAGCCAGCAGTTACTGGGAGTTTAAGGGAAACAACTGCCAGCAAAAGTTGTACATTGAGTATAGAGGAATAGCTTGGAC
Source organism: Haliaeetus leucocephalus (assembly GCF_000737465.1). Taxonomy (NCBI): domain Eukaryota; kingdom Metazoa; phylum Chordata; class Aves; order Accipitriformes; family Accipitridae; genus Haliaeetus; species Haliaeetus leucocephalus. The sequence continues at coordinate 539 of NW_010972589.1, forward strand.
AAGGCACCTTACCTTCATGCTGCTAAAATGCAGTGATGTAAATCGCACCCCCCCTGCCCAGTAATGAACCTGCTCAAGCCCCGTAGCTTTCCTACCCCATTCTAGCTCTGGGAAATGGGATCAAAGCCAGGGACAGGAAGAGCAGTTCCTCTGCAGAACAGGATAGATACTGTTGGCCTGTGAAGCTATGCCTACTTTTCCTTTTCATGAGCAGCTTGAAGCCTTCTCTACCTGATTATGAACTCTGTCTCTAGTGTTGGGTCTAGCGCAGTCAGACAAGAAAACAGTGACATGTGCACAGCTGCTAAATACGCCCAGGGAAGGAATTTGGTTTGAAACAGAAGCAGCTGAAAAATTATAATCTTACCTCAGAAAAATACTAAATTTCTCTACTAATATTATCTTAAATATTAATATTATAAATAGATAGTAATATTATTGCATTAATATGAATAAATAATAATATTATGTTTCTGCATTTTAAAAGATATTTAAAAAGTTGCTCGATTATTGTTACACAGTAATCACAGATTCTGCTGCAATTACTTTATGATATCGTAATCTTCATAGGTATTGAGATTGAGTAGTGAGGGTTTTAGCCATGAAAACCTGAGTCCAAAAGCCATTACAGCTAAGTTGTATATAATCATGCCCTTTTTAAATAAGGGCTGATATCTGTCTTTGTGACTTCCTCAGCCTTTTCATTTCTTTCACTAAAAAGCAATGAAAGTCACCATACACATTTTCTTTTTTCCTTCTCTCCATTTTATTTTGTCTTTCTTTAATACCTTTCTTTTTCCTGTCCTCTGATGTTGGGTTTTTTTCACAGTTTTTAGTCCGAAACTTTTTAAAAGGCCAAATAACATTTCTGATTAGAAGAAAACAAAGAGCAAAACTGTTGTTGGACATTTCTCATTGATTTTCTGGATATTTTTCATTCCCAAACATTTTCTCTCTGACATTTTCTTTCTCTTATAGAATTTGTTATTACTCTTTTGCACTTTTGCTCACTCATATTTCTCTTTTCCAGTTATTGGCGTCATTATTTTTACTGTCTCTTGTCCTCCCAAACTTCCTTTACCTCTGTCTTCTGTCTCTTGTTTTCTGTCTTTTTTATCCCATGAGCTTTACCTTTGAGAATCATGAATGATACTACTCAGAACATGACAGAAAATGTTCAGGTTAACTTCAAAGACTGAAAGATAATCCTTGGAACACAAAGAAGAAAAATATCATTGGTGTGAAGGCTAGGCTCAGGGGATAGTTTTAATTGATCCAAAATTCTTTGATCTTGGAGAACCTCAAATGGAAGATAAGCATTATACAAAATGTAATGGATGTGCTTATTGATATCTTTGGTGAATGAGGTTAATACCCATAGCTGCATTTAACAGTTAAACACACAGCAAAAAATCCTATACCCAGACTTAGACTTGATATTCATTGAGGCTCTATATGCTTATATAAGATTTCTCACAGCAAATTTCATTGACGCAAACAGAGAACAAGGTGTACAAAGCTGAATTTCTAATTGTACTCAGCTATATCTCAATTTAGTAACCTAGAAGAAAAATCAGCAAGCTGATTTTCAGAGATACTGAGAACCCACAGTCTTTGCACAGCTTAAATGCAGCAACCAAACTCAGTGGCTCTGGCAAACAGACCAACTTTATTAGAGTGGCTAAAGTTAGGCAATCGGTTTTGAAATGTTCATCTGGAAGAGCTTGCTACAAGTTGCATAGAAAACCTGGGAAAGCAGTGATTCAGATCTGGAATTTCCAGCCTTCAACTGTTTGTTAATCATGGTCAGTCTTGGTTTTTTTAATTCCATCTAGTGCACTATGGATAGCTTTACAAAATACAAACAGGCAAATAATTTTGAATGCAGCATGCCCAAATTTTCATAGGGTGTCTCCATTGTAAGCTCTGTTTCAGCTTGCATTTCTGCAGAGGTATCATTACAGAAGCTAAAGTAATGTGGCAGAGGCCAGTAAGGATGTGGCTGGGCCTGTTTTCGGTTTAGCTCCATATCATCTGAAAGCTAGATTAAATTTATGTATATACAGTGACCTCTTTTAGCATTGCCTATAACTGGCACCAGTAACTCCTTCAAATTCCTCCCCAGACCTCAAAAATACGGTGAAAAGCCTTTGTCTATTTATGGATGGCAGAAGTGAGGTCCAGAGAAGTGAGGTGGTTGTCTCAGGCTGTAGCCAAAAGCAGATGCTGAATCTTCTCAGTCTCCTGCTGCTGGGCAGCTCTTTGGGCCGTGATGTCTGATGTCAGCCCAATGGTTGCCTGGGTAAGGGTGAGTGGCAGCAGCAGCCAAGAGACCCGTATGGAAGCAGGAAGGCTTGTTGAGGACTCACCTACCTTCGATGTTGCAGCCTCAGGAGAAGAGGCGTCACCTTTCCAGGGTTCAGCAGGGACCTGTGTGAAGCCTACCCAAGGAGGACGAGAAGGAGGAGGAGGAGGGTAAGAGGTGGGGGTGTTCACCTCCAAGGTTGTAATCTTGCTGCTCAGCAATGACATGTTCATTAGGCCATAGCAGAGGTGGAGGGAACAGCAGAAGCAGGTACAACCTGAGCTGATTAAGCTGTTCTGAAGGATTGGGATTGCAAGAGGTGAGAGTGGAAAAAAGACTAACACTTCAGAATAGCACCGTCTTAATTTGAACCGGCTTTCTGATCAGACTTACTGTAGAGAAGGAAGAACAAATTTACTGCTTAGGATTACCCTAAATCAATTCAAGTAGTGCTTAGAAAATACTACAAAAGATGCCTAAAGAAACTGAATTATTCACCTGCAAGATACTGGCCTGGTTTTATCTTTTAAAGTGATTGCTGCATTTGCTGTGATTTAGTAATGGAAAATTATTAGAATAAGCTATATGTGATCCATCAGCTATGAGGATAAACCTGATACATGTTCTGGGGTGCTTGTTTTTCCTGGCAGGAGTATTTTTTAATGACCCAAGTATCCCAAGCAGAGCAGATGCCAGGGATGCTATCACGCCTAGGCAACGCGGGGCAGGCTGTGATTGCTGGCCTTGCACCACAGCGACAGATACCATGCTGGCAAGGGATAAATCAAACCTGAACTCCTCCAGCCGGCACTCAGCTCCAGCAAAGTACATGACAGCAAGACCAGCTCAGGGAAGAGCGATTTGATTGCCACTCTAAGCCTTGGTAGGATTTAGTCTGCGTGTTAGACATCATGGGTTTGCTTTTGCTCCCTCTCTTTGCAATGTTACAAATAGAAATGAAAGTAATGTTACAAATACAAATAAAAGTTAACACAGAAATACCAAGACCCTAAAGATTTTATATGTATATATATATATGTGCATATTTCATACAATTTTTCATTAGCATTTTTGTCCCCACAAAGACACGCTACAGCTTACTGGGAAGGCCACGGCTGGCTGCTTCAAGACAAAAGCCCAGATTGTTCTCGGCTGTTTCCACATAGATGTTAACATTTCAAAGAGCTCATGTTTTAAAAGGTTTGCGCACAAACCTTTTCCCTTCCCTCCCTTTCCCTTCCCTGCCCAGCTGCTGCTTTCCCTTCACAGCAGGCATGGTGCTATATGCCCAGTTGCTAATGGGAAGTCAAATGACCATTTTTAATGAGGTGGAACAACCCACAGGCGTTAACCTAGACTGTCTCCGAACTTCTGTGCCCCACAGCAGTACTTGAGACATTGGCAGTGTCTTAGGTCCAGCTACATGTCAGCTTTTTTGGACACGTAGTACTTCTAGTTCAGGTCTGGCTAAGCAGAAGAGATTGGACTGTCATCCGTGGTCAGTGGTGATCTATTACAGGCCGGAACCTGGTATACACATCTATTTTATTAGATCTGGGAAGCTCCTCAAGTGAAAGAGCCCAGGGAGAGGAGGGATATTCCAGATTTTTTTGGAAAATGATTCTCATTCTTGAGGTGTTGCTAGCTAGATCTAACACTGGCCTTTCCAATTCCCCAATTCTAATGGTGTATGTTATAACTAGCTATGAATCCAATCCTAAAGAAAAAAGAAAACACTCATAGACCAGAGAACAAATTAATGCTTAAATAATTTAAATAAATGGCAGGTTAAATAAGCAATTTCAGCTATCATTTTCATGGAAATGTTTTTTAAAGAATTCAATGAAACTATAATGTTATCTCACCAACTAATAATTCAGTTCAGTTCTTCAATCTTTTGGACATAAACATGTCTCCCCACGCTTCTAAAAAAAAACCCCAAACCAAAGAGTGAACCCCTCCCCCACCCTACACAACCCCCAAGCTCTACAATAAAAAAAGAGGGTTTTTTATCTTTACCACACCAAGACTTTGAAATACATTTGCCTAGCAAATAATATAGCTTATTCATCCAGACTATTACACAACTCAGGTAAGTCCGGTCCTTGACATGCTGAGTGCACCAGAAGGTGCTAAAAGAAATGAACATGCCCAAGTTTGAGTACAACGAAAGCTCTTGCTGGTCACACTGTGTATTGCAGAGCCTTCAATTCCTTAAGTTTCTTTCCAGGTGCTCTAGAAATTGCTATGTTCATATTTTAGTTGCATTTGGGAACAGAAAACAAACTACTAGTTTGAATTTTTGCAGTTAACTTGTTCCAGAATCACTGCTCCTTAAGTTTATATAACACAAGTGTCTGCACTGTTATTAATTAAAGAAACTATGCAGAAAAATTTTATATATTGATATTACTGTTAGCAAAATATTTTGGAACATAAAATTTTGACATCTTTTAAAACAAAACCAAACCTGTCATCCTCAGTATCGTTATTTTAAAGAGAATGCATTCATTCAACCTGAAGATCATTAGCTGTTGACTTCAACACCTTAAACCAGGTGGAGATCCTGTGTGATGCACAACTGGGTACCAGCTATCTTCTTTCTTTATCTCACTTTCCCAACACTGATGCAGGAAGGGAAGCAACTGCAAAAGTTCTGGTGAAAATAATAGACTGTCTTCCTGTTGGCATGGAGATAGGAGTGAATCAAAGTCACTACACTTAAAATGCTGTCAAAAAGTCTACCTTGTTAAAAAAATCATGACCCAGTGCTCCATTATAGCAGCACAGCTTGGGGAGGAATAATTTCCAGTCTCCATACTTGATGTTTGCTTGTCATTTCATTACAGTCATAATTTAAAATACAAACACTAGGAAAAGGAAGTACTTAGTTCGTGTATGTGTCCAGCCAGCCCCTGGATGAAGAAGATACTGGTTGCTTTGGTGGGAATATTCTGTTCTGAAAGTTGCTGGCTGTGGGCAGGATGACCTCCACAAATATCCTTTCACCGTCTCCTCCTGAAGTTACTTCTGTCTGGAGACTTGTCCCCTACAACTGTTAGGCAGCTATAAAAGGTCTTCCCCCCCTCTTCCCTAAGTTCATGTTACTTCCTGTCTGGAAAAACCTGCCTTTGATTTTGTGTAAACTTAAGATGTGGGCTTTTTTTCCTGATTACCCAGAATTATGAATTCTCAACAATAGGTTCAAGTAAAATTGAAAAAAAAAAAAAAAAAAAAGCACTTTCAGTAGCACTCCTGACATCCTGACACAAGAATTGCTTCTTAGGATGCTGTGTAAAGTAAAAACAAGTTGTCAGTAATATTTAAAAAACAAATTTAAAAGTTACATATAGGACAATTATTTTCCATTCTAGATGCAGGACAAGACTATGGCATTTTTCACACAGAGACATGGATGTGGTCATATGTGTATTTATCCGTTAGAAATTTTTTGGAAGTATTTTTCAGTCCCTATGTCATGAAAGAAGATGAATAGAAAGATGATTGGCAGTGAAAGGCAAATATGGTCTGACTTCCAGCTCTTTCTTCTAATAGCAAGCTGTCAATCAGATGCAAATAATGTATCTGTATTTTGCAATATGCACTTCCACAGAGGAAAGTAGGAGACTTTGTGGCTTAATTCCCTCAGAGCATAATCTCTGTGCAGATCTACTCAGTGTACCTAAATCCACCTTAGGTAAGTAGAGAGTAAAATGAGATTTTGGTTTTTTTTTTTCATTTTATTTTATTGCAAGAGTAAATCCTGGAAGTATGTTATTAAATTTCTTCTTCTGTGATAAAAGGAATAATGAAGTCTTCCCTCTCCTTGGGTTAATTCATTGGTCTGGCAACAGGTAGCAAGAACTTCTGCTCCCCCTGCAAGTACTCTGCACAGCACATGTTTGCCTTCAGAATGAAGTAGCGTCAGTGCCAGGTGTTTCAGGTCATTGTGTGCTGCAGAGGACATGCAGAAAATCCAACCCACGGGCCATTCTACAACACTCTTCCACCTTTCCTAGCTTCATTGACATGAGCTAGAGGCTTTCCAATATACCCTGTTTGCAAAACACATGATGGTTACAGTCGTCTGGAAGAAATAAACAGTTTTCCCAAACTCACAGGAAGATTCTCTAGGAGGAATCCTGGGCTGGGTGGGACATCAGAGGCATTTTGCCAGTGTCCCTTGCTTGTGTTGGCAACTCATTGTCACTTCATCATGCCACACTATTTTTAACTGTAGTTTATAGATGCATACAGAGCAACAATCACTACAACTATCTTAGCACAGGACTGTGCTAAGTGTGCGCCTGGCCATATAATGAGAAACAGATTGGATCAGCAGCAGCTTAAATGTAGTCAGGTTTAAATGAAGCAATAGGACTGATGCAAGGTACTTGCTTAAGATATTCCTAACAACTTTAAAAATAGAACTTGACCATGCCAAGAAAACCAAAAGTCCATGGCTAATCTTTTTGAACTGGGCAAGACTTGCCTGCATTGTAACTTCTGTCAGGGCAAAAGCTAGTTTTGATGGTCTGTAATGGGAATATTGCAGTCTCCAGAACAGTGTCCCACAAAGCGGTTTTTGCATTGCTGGTGAAGGTCATGCATTGCTTTTGGTTAGGAGATCATCCGCTTATAAGTAATTGTCTGAAATTGTCCATTCTTTGTCCAAATTTTGTATACATGTATTTTTATATATGCATGTGCATACAGGCACATGTATGCACACACAGATGTGTGTGTTCTATATATATGCGGACACACACAAGCACACAATATATACACATACATAAGCATTTACAGAGAGAGATCATTTTAGTTTTAGCCAAAATGTTTAAGCCATTTTGCAGACTGGAAATAGAGAGAAATCCTCTGCTTTGATCATATGTCAGAGTTATGGTGACTTTTTCTTCGACATCTCTAGCGTAATCTCCACCCACTACACACCCTGCTCTCTTGAACTCCCTGTAGTTAGAACATCATCTGGCAAAAGAGCATTTTACCTGGCTTCCCAGTCTAACAGATTAACTAGGGAATATATGTATGGTGCAATGCCTCTCTCAGTTGTACTGTGCTGGCAGGATTTGGTGTGTCTAGGCAAGCCTAGCATATCTAGTCCTGCAAGCAGCATGCACAGCCCTTTGACTTCTGATGGGAATTCAGCCCAAATATGCTGCTGAGTAACTCTGTGATGTTACAGTATAAGTGGCTGTACAATTTAGGAGCAGAAGCCAAGCTGATGAGAGAACCTCACGGGTTGCAGCTTTGGCATTGATGGAGATTAGGCATGCTGTGGATGAGCTCAAAGTTGTCCAAGTGCCAGGAGTTCCTTCTCTATAAACTAGCAACCCTTCTATAAAAATACTGCACAACTGCTTGTTTGCTTCCAGTAGCTCTTTATCATCAGCCATAGGCTAATGTGACTTATTAAGCCTACCACACATTAGACAAATAGCCACCAGATAGTGGCTTAAATCCCATGGTATTTGCCCAGGGGGTTCTGTCATGCATCGTATATGAAGTTTAAATAAAAGTCACAGAGAGGATGCACATTGTTCACAACCTTTTCTGAGATTTCTTCAAATTGTTTGAACAGTAACAACAGCCTGATTCCTTCTACACCAGCCCATCTTTTCAGCCTCAAAGGAACAATTTACATGGAAGTTATCTTTACAGAATAGACTAGAGAAGAAGCACTCCCAGCCAGTTGATACAATCTGGACACAATATCCTTGCAATTCCTGAAAGACAGAAAGCAAATTACTTTTGTGCTTTAGATCTTGTCTTCAAAATCTTTTATTTCACTTTCACTCACAACCCATTCCCACACTAAAGCATTGAGGGGATGAACTTCGTGCGAAGGCTCCCACTGCGTCTGTAGTGACAGTGCCTGTGGTTCCTGTACCTTTCCTGAAGTTGATTCAGCCAGAACAGAAAAGCACTTGAATTCTCAGAAAGACTGGCCCAGTAAAAGAAGGGGTGTTTAGCAGGAAGCATGGTGCAAAAAGTATATATATATAAAAACATTTTTAATGACAGAATTGGTCCTGATTTACCCAGTGGACATTTCACACCTGTCCAAGTCCGTATTTTCCTAGTGATGCTTCTGACTTTCTATAATGACTGCTCAAAGCTTTTTGAGCAATGAACAGGAATTCAGCTGTGCCTTTGTAATGAACAACAGCAGGAAAATTTCTGTTGCCAATACTTTCAGTAATAATCCCCCCCCCCCCTTTTAATTAAATTTTAATGCTAATCTCACATGTCTGTATCAGCAGTATAACTGGAAAAAGAAAAACCACCCCAAAGACAGTTAAAAGTATTCAGGGATGGTCAGGTTCATATATGAAAGCTAAACCAGGTATTTTCTTCAGGTTTTTAGCTGTTCATCTGTAGTTTATGCTACTTGCTTTTAATGTTTTTAATGCTTTTTTTTAATCCCCAACTAACACTTAACCTCCATCCTGTAAATTCTAATCCTTCCAGGGCAGAGGAAAAGTCATTTAAATGTAAGAGAAGCACAGCACCTTTAAAAGCCATTCTTAGTTAAAAGCTGCGGGGGAAATAATTGAATTTAACAGGAGCTACAGTTTCTAAATTACTGTGTGGTAAATCACAAAAAGGTCATTCACCCATGATAACTGCCCAATAATTCATTCTTTGACTACATCCACATAGCAACAGTGTGGCATGATAGCAACAATATCTCATAAGTTTTGCACAAATACATTCTAAACTTGCATAATTTGAAATAATTTACAGACTTTGGAAATCTGGTATTGCAGAATAACTACATTTCAGATTAAAACAAATAAATAAAAGTTTCTGTACAGACACAGGCGTTGAGTTTAATCTTGAATCCCTCTCACTTCTATATATGTTCCCCTGAGTCCCAGGTCAGCTAACCAGTGGTGATGCTACCTGTAACGCAACCTGTAAATTCAGGATGACTTTAAAGCTTTGATACATGCTAAAATTATTAAATCATCATAGTTACTAAATTATTACAATGCATTTATGGATGCTGATGTATATTTACCTTTTGCCATGTGTAAGGATGTGTTTTTACTAACTCTCAGTCCTGTATACTTAGCCAAGGACACTGAACTCTGACCGCATTCTTATCATGCTTTTTGTTGTTAATAGCCATGCTCCAGACCAAAATAAGCCCTTAGCTACACCCAAACACCTTTGCTCTCTGTGTTAGGTTTGCACACACCCTGGCTGAACCTGCACTTGGGCAATTGCTTACAATTTTTCTGAGGAGCCGCAGGAGAAAGTTACTGCTTACCTTAACTTTGCCATTAAAAGCAGTAGATGTGCTTGAACATGCTCTAGGAGCAGAACAGTTACTGAAAAGGGGCTCATTTTACATGGTTCAACACAGCATAAATCCAAATTTTTGGACAAATTTTTGGCATTATCATAATCGGTTCTCACTGCTCTGCTCATGTAAAGCAGCCATTGCAACCAGTTCAACCAGCCCCTTGAGAAATCCCATTACATATGGAAGTGAGGAGCTGTCAGTGCATTTCCATGTCACTTAGTTAAATAATGTTCCGGTCGGTCTCACAAGTCACTTGCCATGGCTCTCACCTACCACAGCTGCTTCACTCTGTAACCTTGCTAGGGTAAAACAAGGTTCATTTAAAGTTGAACTAAGACTGCAGCTCGGTAGTACTATGCAAGCCAAGCACATAAAACACAACGTCTCCTTTCCGTAGCCATCAGAGTAGTTGTGGATTTGGTTACTTGCTGTTTAATTTTGCCCAAGTTTCTCTGATTACTGGAGAGAAAAGATAATAAGTGTATTTTGTGTTTGATGACCTGCTCAGTGAGATGGATTTGAAACTCAAACTTCCCTGTGCTGGAGGTGGGAGCAGGGTGGGGTCTGAGGCAGCACTGCAAATACTTGATATCGTTCCTTTCTGCAAGGGAAGGTGACAGCTGAGGAGGTGTTGTGGGTTGACCCTGGCTGGACGCCAGGTGCCCACCAAAGCCATTCTATCACTCCCCTTCCGCAGCTGGACAGGGGAGAGAAAATATAACAAAGAGCTCATCAGTCGAGATAAGGACAGAAGACATCACTCACCAATTACCATGATGGGCAAAAGAGAGTCAGCTTGGCGGAAATTAACTCAATTTATTACCAATCAACCAGAGTAGGGTAATGAGAAATAAAACCAAATCTCAAAACACCTTCCCTCCACCCCTCCCTTCTTCCTGGGCACAACTTCAATCCCGGATTCTCTACCTACCCCATCAGGAGCACAGGGGGATGGAGAATGGGGGTTGGGGTCAGTTCATCACATGTTATTTCTGCTGCTTCATCCTCCTCAGGGGCAGGACTCATCACACTCTTCCCCTGTTCCAGCGTGGGGTCTCTCCCACAGGAGACAGTTCTCCATGAACTTCTCCAACATGGGTCCTTCCCATGGGCTGCAGTTCTTCATGAACTGCTCCAGCATGGGTCCCCCGCAGGGTCACAAGTCCTGCCAGAAAACCTGCTCCATGGGCTCCTCTCTCCACAGATCCGCAGGTCCTGCCAGGAGCCTGCTCCAGTGTGAGCTTCCCACGGGGTCACAGCCTCCTTCAGGCACCCACCTGCTCCGGTGTGGGGTCCTCCCCGGGCTGCAGGGGAACATCTGCTCCACCGTGGACCTCCCTGGACTGCAGGGGGACAGCCTGCCTCACCGTGGTCTTCACCACAGGCTGCAGGGGAATCTCCGCTCCGGTGCCTGGAGCACCTACCCCCGCTCCTTCTTCACTGACCTTGGTGTCTGCAGGGCCGTTTCTCTTACATGTTCTCACTCCTCTCTCCAGCTGCAGTTTCTGTGTGCCCCAGCAACTTTTTTCCTTCTTAAGTATGTTATCACAGAGGCATTACCACTATTGCTGATTGGCTCGGCCTTGGCCGGTGGTGGGTCCGTCTTAGAGCTGTCTGGTATTGGCTCTGTTGGACATGGGGGAAGCTTCCAGCAGCTTCTCACTGAAGCCACCCCTGTAACTCCCCCCCCCCCCCGCTTCCAAAGCCTTGCCACGCTAACCCAATAAATCTAGTAAGGAAACGAGCAAGAGGGAAGGAATCAGCTTGTGCAGCTTTTGAAAAGGAATTTATCTATTTTAACTTGCAAATCAAAATTCGGGTAGTATTTTTAACAGCACGTCAATACCTAACTTCTGTTTAAAGCAAGAGGGGCTAGGAACCTGTGTGCTTTGGAAAATCTCCCTTTGTACTTGCTTTCACCTTCAGATATAAAAAAATAGGATACTTAGACTTTCAGGGCCTCTTGCAGTTTCACTTACAAAAATAGTACCTCCCTACAACATGGGTGCGCTGTGAAGAGAATTGCACAAAATTATCACTGAAAGGTTCTTAGATTCTCTCTTGTGAGGGTCATAAAATAAACAGAAGTGTTAACATGCCTAGTTAGTTGTAACTGGTGTGGTGTTCCTGCTGTTGATCTATTTTGGTACATTCGTGGCTTTGATCTGACCAGCTGATGACCTTCTGTTAGACAACATTTTTTGTAATTCAGACCGTACCTGCTACAGGCACTATGCATTTGACTCGATCATTGATCAGTTTTTCTCTGGCACACAGCCCTAAGAGAAGTTAAGTCTTTTCAATCCATCATGAGCTGCCGTAAAAATTCGCTTCATATAAGTTTGCACTTTCCACTAGCGACACTCAGAGCTGAAGAGAAAAGGCAACAGCTGTAAGGAGCACACTGCAACCAAAGACTATGCTCATCATAAAGTCACGGAAGAATATTCTTACAAAGGTTCTGTGCTGGTTTTTGAAAGGATCACATTTTCAAACTTGGAGCCATAAATATTAGGCACTTCAATAAAGCACCTTCAGTGCTGAATACCTACAGCACGCACGGAAACTTATATTTTGTCAGCACCTCTAAAATTCAGTCTACCTGTAATTTAGCTGCACAAATACAGAGCAATATGCCTAACCCAGCTCTGAAAAGTTGTGCTGTGCTATACAATACTTTTCCAGGTTAAAAGCAAGACATTTCAAAACCCTCCAGCTATACTGAAATAGAAGCTATGCTTGTTAAGATCCTGTTATCGAAGGATTCCTTTCCTATTCCTTTCTCTCAACTAATCCACTATCTTTGGAAGCAGAGATGCCATCCATTCTGGGCACCACTGACTATCAATGGAGCAACATCCGTGTATTAATGACTGCTTTGATGAAAATATCCTGATAACCAGCTTATGGGAGCGACAGAGAGGGCAGGAGCCCCAGTTCTTCCCCATGCCCCGCCATGCACATGCACATCACTCGCTGCCTAGTCACACCTGTGGGCTATGCCACCTGCTGCAGCCACATCTCAGCACCTACCCATCATCTCCTCCCATCCCAGCACGATCGCATTTACAGCACAGCTTTTATTTAGCAAGAATTTAATGAGACTCGTTGCTGGTGCCTGGAATTTTGGAGGGTAGAAATGTCAAGGACAGCAAACAAAAACAACAGCCACCACATGTCCTTGAAGAAGATCACACAAGCCTTCTGACCAGCCTCCCCATTGTGAAGCAGCCAGGGCACTAGCCTCTCTAATTCAGTTAATTTGTAATGCTTTGTAAAAATGGCTGCCCAAACTTAATAGGGGAAATTCTGTAGGGGCCTTTAACTCCTACTTTTAATAAAATTCTCAAAGTCTTAACAAGAAGGAATGAAGCTAAGATGGGACAGTTACAGTAATAATAATTAGTTTCACAGAGCTCCTTAAATCCATAAAAATTGAGAGGTCATTACAAAATGGGAATCACTTGACTTTACATGACCTTCATAAAAGAGGTGAGTATTACTTTGAAAAAAAATTTTAAAACTGATATATGAATCATTCTGTTAGAGGTTAGGATATTTTTACTGTTTATTTAATCAGAACTAAACTGAGAACAGATCACAGTTTTGAACTAATGGAGTCTTTAATGATGGTGATTGAGTCACTTAAAGAGTAAATGAAAATTTCTGGCTCATTAGAGATCAGTTTGACAAATATTAACTTGTAGCTCCTCACAGTGTTAAGTTTCTGACTAAAAACGGTTTCGTTTTGAAACTCAGAGCAATACATGACTATATGTCAGAAAAATAAGATGTGAAAATGAAGGTTCACAACCTAAAAATATCTCTGTGTATTTTCTTCATTTGGACAACAACAGCTTTTCTGGAAATTTCTGGAGTAGTGTGTACTCCACTGGTAAGCAAAGAAGGGTACATAGTCTTCTGCTACTGTAAAGAAATCTCAGCTGCATTTCCAATATTAAATAATGGTATTTAGGATGTTTTAAATCAAGTAGGAAGTTTTTCATGTTTATGCCAAAAAGCAGCAGTAATTAGCATCTTGAGCAAGTATGTTTGCACCAGCTGACCAGCTTGTGTATGTAGAACCTCTTTTGTGGTGGAGCTTGGCTACGGTGATGCATCAGTTATTGTCAGACATTGACCAACAAGTCTGATGTTAAATATTAGGCAAAAGCAAGACTGTCCACGTGGAAAACAAAGTTGCACTTAACATTTTATTCATTTACGTGTTCTAAAGTGAGGTAAATCTTCCAGTTTAGATAATCAGTTGGACACGGGCTTTCATCTGCTTTATTTCAAGTGCTTTCTTGAACATGGCAAGGTCAAAATAAAGCCTGAGCAGTAAGTCCAGCACACATTGTCTAGACCATCTTGGTAATCCTTAGTCCCAGTTTTATCATGTCATCTTACACTGCATGGAAACAAAAGGAACAATCAGCATCATATTTAGTGGTAAGAACAGATGAAAAATAAGATGTCTCCAGTTTAGCACCTGGTCTGTGTTCAGCCTGCAACTTTACAGGTTGTGAATTAACCATTCACAGTGTGTACTGTGAGGGTATACAGTGCATCTGAGTGATTTACTGACCTTAATGTCATTAGAATTATTTTCAAATGTTTTTGTATGTTGTTCCTTAGGGATTAGTTGCCTTGGGAATCACTTGTATTATTTAACATTATTTTCCCCACTGGCATTGCATGATCTTGACAGATAGCCTTAAATGGTGCAGAGGTGGGGGTAGTGTACTTTTTGATCATCAGTCTGATACTCTGATTTAACAAAATTGCCATGATATTAAGCATAAGTAATCCTTCCTAAGCACACAGCCAAGCCTGTATCAAAGGATCAAAGTTTGTTATTTTGTGTGTTCAATAGAAAAAATAAAGCTAGCAGGAACAAAAACCTGACCTGTGTGGTGCCAAGGGGTGTGTACAGTGGCATAGCACTTAACCTGGATAAGGCATCTGGGCCTGAACACTACATGTAGCTCTTGACAAATCATTTAGTTTTGTTGTCTTACCCTATTGTATAACCGGAGTCCATGTGGTTCATACAGAGAGATGCACTAATAATAAAAAGTGGGAATACCTTGTTTCCAGAAATTAATATATGAAAACAGAGAAAAATGAACACATTCTCAGCTTTTGGGGGTATTTTTGTGTGTTTATTTCTAAAGGGGGCAGATGTGGTTTGGTAATGTCTTTAAGTAGATGGCATTTTAAACTGTCCCAGATTTTAATCAAGTTTGGTGCTATCACAATTTCTATGACAAATTTCAAGGAGCGGAGGCATCGTTGCCTGTAATTATTGTTCAAGTGTACTTATAATGGCTTTTTGGAGCCCTAGGTTTTTCACATACTAATATTGCGATTATTCATTTTATGCAGTCTTTTGTTTAGTGGAGAGATACAAGTTTTGTTATCCAGCAAAGTAGGCTAATTTGCAATAATATGTGGGAGACCCACTGTAAATTGCTGAACAAAAAAAGCAAACATAATAACAAATAACTAAAAGCATCAGTCACAAATAACACAATGCACTTCGTTTACTTTAGAAACAGCAATTTTAATTCCTTCATAATTGACTTGTAAATTACCTTCCTTTTTAAGAAAAAAATGTACATCATCTGTTACTATCTGGGTTTAGTACTTGGCTATGAAAAACACCAGAGAATTAGGGTAAAACTGATTACTTGCTCTACTGAGTGTAAGTCTACTGCTTTTTCCTTGCAATGGTGTGAAGGTAGTTGTTATTAGCCAACAGAATAGGTCTCCTAGCTACAAAAAATCATTAGGTTTTCTCAGACTTCTGGGATAGGAACATTAAGGCATTCTGGCAGCTCTCTCATTATGCAAATTACTAAAACCTATCTGATCTAGACAGAAATCACACAAACTGTATTTTTGAACATTTACTGACTATTCTTTACACTACCTCAAAATAGCAAATTAACTCAAGGTTTTGGCTGTACTAGACCTTAACAATCTAGAGACCAGTTATCATAATTTAAAGTAATGGGTTCCAGCTATAACACTTCCCAACATTTAGTTTAGCAACATCCTGGTTTCTGCCAATACCAAAGAAGCACTCTTGCTACCATATTGTTCATACATAGTTCAGACCATCACTGAAGTACTGCTTTGCCAGTCTCCACAACAGTCAAGAAACCAAGCAATGGCGCAGAAAAGCTGTGAGCCACTTCCCCTAGAAACGTCTGCCCCATGCCTGTCAGTGTTTAAAAGGCATTTGGACAATGTCCTTAATGATCTGCTTTAACATTTCGTCAGCCCTGAAGTGGCCAGGCAGTTGGGCTCAATGATTGTTGTAGGTCCCTTCCAACTCAACTTAAATTTTCCTTTCTTTTCTTTTCTCTTTTCTTTTCTTTTTTCTCTTTTC
>NW_010972589.1:16768-17162 GCF_000737465.1 Haliaeetus leucocephalus
TTCCCTGCACTCATGATGAGTCAAATAACAATTAGACAGTAATTTGCCTGAAATGCCAGGGGGTTTCAGCTCCAAAAACACTTTCAAGGACACAAATCAAAAAGGTTACAAGTGGAAACAGGATATTATTTTGTTTTATGTCATTTTATGCTATTTTATGTTATCTTTCTGAATCTGTTTCAGAGCTGATGTTCACAAGCATGAACACAATGCACATGTGTAGCCAGGAGCAGGCTGATGCATTCTTCAGTTTAGCTTGAAAAAACTTAGAAACATAGAATCATAGAATCGTTTAGGTTGGAAAAGACCTTCAAGATCGAGTCCAACCATCAACCATGCCCACTAAACCATGTTCTGAAGAAATGCCTTCTCTTTTTGAATCTTGTATTTTTTA
>NW_010972589.1:18500-18825 GCF_000737465.1 Haliaeetus leucocephalus
TGGCAAGGACCTCTGCCAGTTCCCTCAGTACTCTTGGATGGATCCCATCTGGTCCCATAGATTTGTGAGTGTCCAGATGGCGTAGTAGGTCACTAACTATCTCCTCCTGGATTAAGGGGGTTATATTCTGCTCTTCGTCCTTGCCTTCCAGCTCAGGGGGCAGAGTACCCTGAGGATAACTGGTCTCTCTCTTCCCTTCCAGCCTGGCAAAGGACAACCACAGAGCCAAGGAAAGTAGCAGCAGGAATACAGCCCAAGCGGTCCCTGTTTCCTGACGAGAACCTGAAGAATGAGGATTAGGACCGACCACACACAGAAGAAGAAG
>NW_010972589.1:19432-30464 GCF_000737465.1 Haliaeetus leucocephalus
GGAGTGATAGAATGGCTTTGGTGGGCACATGGCGTTCAGCCAGGGTCAACCACCAGCAGACACGTAACGATGACAAGCACACTTTTTGCCTTCCAATACTTGCTCTGCCATTGTGCTTCTTGGCCAGTGAAACATGAAAAGCGCTCTCGTGCTTGCCCAGCGCTTGTATTGCACGCAGGGAGAGCTGGAAAGTGGCAGCTCCTGATGGTGCAGCAAGCCTGGAGCCCTTCCAAGCACAGGCTGTTTTGCACAAGCAAGAACCCCTGGGGAAATGGAGCCAAGGGAAGAGCAGAGCTCACTCCTACTATAAACTTGCATTGTGCAAGAGAGCCCGAGAGAGCCAGGACACGAGCAGTGCCTTGGAGGTGCAAGAGCAGCAGGCAAGAACCTACCAAAAGGGCCCAGAGGAGACCTGAGAAGGGGCTGTGCTCAGTGCTGCAGAGGAAAAGCAGCAACCCCTGGGGGCTTCCCTTGGAGCCTGCCCTGGGAGTCCAGAAAGCTTCCTCCTCCTGGATGTGGAGCACAAAGGCCACCTTCATGGAGCATGAGCAGCAGGCAGTAGCCTAGCCAAAATGGACCAGAGGAGCCCTGACAAGTGGTCATGCTCAATGCTGCAGAGAAAGGCAAAAAACCCCCAGGGACCAGTGCCAATCTGCCCCGGGGGGAAATTCTTTCCTGACCCCATCGCTGGTGATCAGCTATTCCCTGAGCACGTGAGCAAGACCTACCTCCTCACGTCCCACAGGCTGCTCACGCCTCCCAGGAGATAGATGCCCAAGCCCTATTCTCCCTCAACCTGGAGCCATCTCAGGGGCTTCCAAGAGTGGCCAAATGCCCCCAGCCTGATCAACCTTGGGGGCAAGAATCCTTCCCGTGCCCTTGAGCCACCAGTGGGTGCTCCAAAGCACCGGGACCCCTGGCAAGATCTGTGCAGCCTATTTCTTATGGCTGCTGCCAGTGGCTCTGCAGGTGATGAAAACAGTGAGTTCTGCAGTGATCCTCAGGAAGGCATTCCCGTGGTCTGGTCATGGCTATCCAGCTGAAAAGGATTTCCATCTTTCAGATGGGCTTTGAACATGGCTCTGCCAGGAGATGGTGTTGCACTAGAGAACTTCCAGCAGCCTTGTCCGATGTCTAGTCTTCCTCCCTCAGTCCCCACCAAGTAATTCCACCGGCTCCTCAAGGTCTTCCTCTCGGATGTCTTCGGGCTGTCCCCGGGCCATCTCTGGCAGCGGGGCACGGGAGGCTGCCCCTTTTATACTGCCCCGGGGCATTGTGACTGCCCCACTGCCGGGTGGTGGCACTGTGACACCGGGGTGACGGGGCCCCCCACGCGCAGCCCCTCCGCCCAGCATCCTTCGGAGGAAGGCCTTTGGGGTGCTGGCCCCGGGGGCTGTCCCTGTGCGCAGGAGGCCCAGGGGGCTGTCCCTGCCCTTGGTGGCCATGCACTGAGCCAGCTGCTGGGTGTCCCTATAAATCCATCTGGACTTCCAGACTATGTAAAGAAGGGCTTTTATACCATATACATTCCTTTGGATGTGGGGATGCCAGAGGTGAAAGAAAGGCTTTTGGTTCCCTCTGCATGAACTTTGCAGAGACGTAGAGAACATGCAGGATTTCCTCACCATTCCTTACAAATGCACCAAGTGACATTTGCTACTACCCTGCTTATGGTGAGGTCTTCTGCCTGGAAAGAAGTCCCAAGTTGTTTTGTGTTCTTGACCATCTTTTTCCTTGCAATTCAGTAGCTCTTTTCCTCCTTTGGCCTTCACCCTTGATATCTTTCGAGAAAGTGGTGGCAGCCCTCTCAGCCTTTCTCTTGCTGCTTCTAGTCATCGTCTTCTGTAGGCCCTTAGTGCCCCTAATCAACTGCTTAGTCTTTGTTTGCCTTCATCTCAAATGGAAATTATCTTTCTTGAACCTGAGGAAGGAGAAATGTCCCTAGTGGTACAGGTGAGTTCTCACCAGGGCTTTGCACAATGCTTGCCTTTCCTATGGAAAGGCTTGTAGCACTTCAGAAATCTCTTTTGCATTTGCTACAGAGGGTGTTTAGAAATTTACTGGTGTTAACATTAGTAAGTGTATAGTTCAGGGGGTATTACTACTTTTGATCTTCAATGCAACACTTCATTGATTGCTGCTTATTCATGTTGCTAACAGATCAATAAAGCCCTTGGATCCCAATTTGCTTTAAGCCCATGGACTGAGCAGGTTTTCCCTGCAACATTGAGGAAAAACAAGTAACTCAGTTGTGCAGAATAGTTTAAAAAACCTCAGCTAAATATCACTGAAGGAAAGGGTACTGTATAGACAGTAGAGATTGAAAGATTGACAACAAATCACCCCAGCAAGTTCGTTCACAGCCTAGAAATGCAGAGTGACTGTTGGTCTCTCTTCCATAAGGCTTATTTCTTGAGCGGTCTATCTGGGGAAAAGGGAAAGCCACCGAGTTTGTTATTGGAGATGTTGCTGTAGGCTGCAGAAGACAGCTCCAGCTGGGTTCCTGTCTGAAATGAGGAAGTGTTTGTGTCTGTCTGAACAAACTGTTCTTTTGGCAAAACACCATTATTCACATTGAAAACAACAGTAGAAAATGCTACTGCCTCTGCCCGCTCCTGGTACAAAACGTGCATAATCACCTCTTAGAAACAAAGAGGAAAAAATAATACACACACACACAACTATACCTATATCTATATCTATCTCTGTAACTATCTCCTGGGTTAGTGCAAACAAACCCTCACATCACAGCAATACTGGTAAGTCCAATGGAGGGCATGTGCTAAGGACATCAGTTAGAAACAGCAGAGCAGCAGCCAGGGCCAAGGGAGACAAGCTGGAAGGAACTGCAGCAGCAACACTCTTGCAAGAGCTGTTCCTAAGAAAAGGCAGGAAACAGGAGAAGACATGAAGGGACAGCTTGTTGCGGATTCACGTGATGTTCTGAGTTCGTGCTGAAAGGGAAGGGTGGGCTCTAGAAGTAAAGGAGCAAGAGATAGTGACCTCCCTAGCCAGGAGAAGAGTTGGGCCGTGGGGGAAAGGAGGCGATGGATTGAAATCTCTTCTCTGTGTTAGGGGAACACATGGCGTGCAGCATAGGCTACGTTTCAGAGAGCTTTTCAGGTATCATGATTTCCTGACAACGCAAACCACCTCTATTCTTACCATTCCTGCCAACATCTGCGTTACATTGATGCCATGCACTGATATATGCAGATGATGCATTAAATTAGTACAAATCATCCCCTTTGTGATTGTTATAATTCAGTGGGTTTACCTGTCAAGCTGGTGAGAAGTTGGGATACAAATATTTCCCCGCCTATATTCTTCTGCCAAAAAACTCTACAGTAAGACCTAAACCATAAAATTTAAGCATATCAACTCTGAAGTATCATGGCACTGAAGGAAAATCACAAGCTTGTCAGCATTTACATACATTATGAACAATCTCCCATGATGCTCCTTATTAGACCTTCGTGCTTGGAGGAATTCTGTGTACAGTGGCTAAACCTGATACTGATCAGAGAGGAACTAATTTCCCTACAGGAGAATGTGTCCTGTGAAGCATCTAAAAGGATCAAACCAAGGAAACTGAGACTCAGAAGGTACGAAGTTTCAGCCTGAGTAAGCATGCTGGAAGGATAAACTCTTGAATCTGCTGAGTATGAAAAGGTGAGCTGTGACTTGCAGAAGAAGTGTACTCCTGTGAGACTTCTCTTCCCTGTTCTCCTCCCTTCAGGTAGAAATATTGTGAGAAACAATTTCAGAAGTTAAGCCCAGAGAACAGTGTTCCAGTATGAAAAATGTTCATGCAAAACATCAATTTGCTTCAATATGCATGTTGTATCTGTGAACAGCTACTTCTATATACATCATCACAAAATATCAAACCACTGCAGAAAACAAACAAACAAAAGGAATATATCTTTTACTAAGCATCAATGAAGCTTATAGGTCTGCTTCATTAGGAGCAGGCTAGCTGATACTCAAAATAAAAAAAATAACAAGAAGCATAACCAAGGTTGTCTTTCAGTCTTTAAAAACTCCTACAAAGAAAGAGCTCTAACAAGTTAAACCAATTCTGAGTCTTGGATCTCAGGCCCAAGAGAAACCTTCAGCCCAATGAAGATGATGATGGAGAAAGAAAAGGCAGTGGCTCAGTGCATGACTTGCCACAGTACACAGCAGAGGCATTAGCAGAAAGAGGCCATTTGTGATTGAAAGCATTAAATCTAGAAATGATTGAGAAGGGAAAAAAAAATTACACCCATCTTCTTTTCATTATGAATTCCCAGAGCAGACATGTGCTTTTAGATGTGCGAACAAATATTCTCAGTTCTGGAATTCAAAATATCTTAGAGTTGGGAACAAGGTAGAGATTTGCTCATCCTCCATCCAAAGAGACATAATTCGTCTTTGCTCTGGATGGGCAATGGTGCTCCACTTACAATCTTGTGATATTACGTTGCACAAAGCCTCCACATCCTACCTTGAGATTAGAACTATTAGAAGTGGTCAGGCAATTGGACTAAGTGATCATTGTAGTTCCCTTCTAACTCAGCTCAACTCTTCTACTCTATTCTATTCTAATGCTGGAATTCACTCTGCTGCAAACCTCTGAAGCAATCAATCAATCATTCAGGTGACAGACACCTGGCAGAGAAGAGCAAAATCAGAAGTCTTGAGGAGAGCTACTGTCCCATGCCTTTCTCAGTGATAACAGCCAGCAGGAGTGCTTGACAGTATTAACATTGGCCTGTAGCTATAAAAGGAGCAGCAGATTAACCAAAGGTTACCATATTTGTGCAGCATTCTTAGACTGCCTTTTTATTCAATATATAGATCTGACACTGCCTGTCTTCCACATGCAGAGGTTGGTCGTCTTTGTGAAAAATGATGTGATCTCTGCAAAATGATTTTACCTTCCAGCAAATGTTCATAGCACGAGAAGCAGTAAAGCACTGGAGTATCATCTGCCACTGATAGATTCTTTCAGGCACCTTTGAATTTAGAAGCACAGGTGATCTCTCTTCTCCATTAGTTTTATACAGACAGGGAGCCCAAGACTGATTTACTAGCAATGATGGACAATCCTGAAAGTCAAATTTTCCGCTCAACAGAAAAGCTGTAGAAATTGGTAGCCTCTTCGCAGTATGTTCAAGTATTTTACACAACCACATATCCCTTTCCCAAACACAGGCTGCAAGGGCATCTCTTCCTCCGGCGCACCTCCTCCCCCTCCTTCTTCACCGACCTTGCTGTCTGCAGAGGGGTTTCTCTCACATTCCACTCCCCACTCCCCTGCAGGTTTTCCCTTCTTAAATCTGTTCTCCCAGAGGCGCTACCACCGTCGCTGATGGGCTCGGCCTTGGCCAGAGGCAGGTCTGACTTGGAGCCAGGGAAGCTTCTAGCAGCTTCTCACAGGAGCCACCCTTGCAGCTCCTTCCCCACTACCAAAACCCTGCCACACAAACCCAAAACTCTTGTAAAAATATTACCAGTGAAATTTTGGCTTTCAGGCTCAAAAAAAAAATGGATTTGAGAGTAAGTCTAATAGCATTTGGCTCTATTAAGTTTCTGAGGAGCCTTCAAAAGTTCTCAAGGAAGAAGGACAGTGAAGAAAGTGTGCTGTGCTCACCATTACCGGTTGGAAACAAGTGCAAAACAGGCTTCCAGACATCCACCCTTCCTCATGGCAGGTTCAGGTGTGTGAGTCAGAATTGTTGGTGCGGCCTGCCCCTGTGCAGAACTAAAATTGCTTTTGGACTATGGGAATTATTTACCTACGGGTCTGAGTATTTCAGTTACAGCACTGACAGGGTCTCCCAGTCAGGCATGTGATAACCTCCACCCTGGTGCTCAGGGAGTTCCTTTCCACAAAGAAGGAAAATACCGTAACATGCTGGCATCAAATTTTATGAAAACCCATAGGCTTAAAAGCAGATGCTAGCAGGCCCTTCACATCATCAAATCCCTAACTCTATCAGGCTGTATCTATCCAGCACGTTGTTGCAGAAGACCAAGCCAAACCAAACCCTCTAACTGAGTTTAGGAAACACCACTTAAACTTTTTTGCATGTTTACTGAGAGATTAATCAGGCTAGGGAGGAGCGTTGCACTCCCCTACCCACTAGCACTGCCAAGTGCGATGGGAACGCTCAAGTCGCACATCTCCAACTCACATGAAAAACAAAGTCTGTGCCATCAGTTTAGCACTAAGCCTGCTCTCAAGTGACTTTTTCAGACTGGTAGCTTGCTAAACCTTGTCCTTCCCTTCTCCACCTAGGTTGCATATCCTGATAGCCTCTTTCAAATTTAGCAGATCCCATTTAACAAATTCATTTTAGTTTCACAGGCCTTCCCCTCAGAGTACCATTTTCCCAGATCTTTCAAAGCGCAAGATACTAGTTAAAGCTGTATATATCCAGTGATTTTCTGTATCTAGATGTATTCTGAAGGCAAAGTTATCCATTAAGAACTTATTTTTGCAGCTCTATTATATTATTGCTCCAAGCAAATCATATTAACGTTTTCTTAGTCCCCACAATATCCGAAGAATTTTCCTGGCAGAAAGTAAATAGTGGTCCCCCTTCATCGCTTTCACTGACTGGTTGCATACGTATAAATAAGAAGCATTGGACTAAGTAACCCAGATGCAAATAATACTAGTTAACGTTCTCATACCTTTAAGAAAAGTCAGATGCACAGATCAGAGTTCTACTTCATATAAAAATTTGTTAAACACATTGAGGATTGAAAACATTTAGTTGGTAGTTACATTTAGTTACATTTTGTAATGTAACTTTAAAACTCTGCTATAATTCATCAAATAAATGTATTGGTTAGTGAAATTACATTGATCAGTGCTTTGATCAGAGTGTAACTCCTGTACTTTAACAGAAGTTGTTGTGCAAAATTTTGTTGTCTGGAATAGTTTTGGAAGAGGTCTTTGAGTGAGACTTTCAGAAGTCAGTCTCATTTTGTCAGCCCACTGAGCGCAACCGAAGGAGTTCAAAATACTAAGTAAGTACTTTACCACTGATAAAAAAGTATGAATATACTCAGGAATCTCTGTAGCATAGTCTTTACACTAACTTTTAGGACAGATACAGATATTAGCAGTGATCTCTGCTCTTATCTGTCCTCTCATCATATATACTCTATGAACAGTAGTAACTATCTCGGCATCTTGGAGAACTTTGCATTCAGGATAGCTACTATCATACAGTGATTTTCTTTATCTAGCTCTTCAAAACTATTATTTACAAGCTGGAGTCTAATACAGGGGTGTGTTTTGTTTGTTTTGTTTTTCTTTTGGGTCAGTATCATAATCAAAGAAATACTTGTTTATATTCAAGCTGGCTGTAGTTTATATAAGACATCGTGATGTGGTGTGTTTGACCACATTTACCAATTTTGTGTATCTTACAGAGTCAGTAAATTCCAAAAAGCAGATTTGTCATGTTGTTTGGTTAAACACTTTTGCAATATTGCCTCTCTCTTTGTTGTTTTTTTGTTATCGTTTTGCCAACCTGAGTCACTGGTACACTGTCAGCACAACAGAAGTCATATTTGATAAGAATGTGGCAAAAAATCTGGTTAGCATCTATCCATAGCCTGTCCTCCTGGCCATATTGAGGGGGTGATATAATTACTGTTTTTAGACAATCACTGTAGATATAACTAGCAGGGAAAGTATCCCTCCCCATCTGTCCAGCCTCCTGACACTAGTAATAAACTAGCAGCTGCTGCACCTCTGTGTCTTTGAATGACTCAGGCTTTTCCTCTTTGCCAGCTGAGCTTCCTACTTGCATGGACAGCAAACATTGTCTTGATGACTTTCTTGCTTGATGTGTGCTGATTCATTGCTGATGCAACAAGTGTGAAACCTGCAAGTTACTTTCAAAACTGGCCCCTCTCATCAGCACTGCAAACTCACTTCAGTAAAAACAGAGTGGATTACTCTCACGAAGTCTGACCTTGAAATTTTGTCTGCCTCAGTCTCTAGGGAAAGCTTCTCTCCTTTCATGCTGAGTACATCAATTCCATTGGACAGTTTAAAATGCGTTAGCCAACCTGCTATGAGTAATTTGGTAATATTTATTTTGGCATTCAATTCGCTTTTCTCTCTGTGACCACTTGTCCTGATACTGGAATTTTTCTAATGGATGTATGAATGAGCCATGTTAAGCACCGTATCTAGATTGTCTAGTGAGGACTTTTTCAAGGCCTACCTTTTCAGAGTGCCAACCGAGCTACCACCATCATGAATAAAATCAGAGAACTGTGCCTTGTTTCTTTAAAGTGTACGCCAATCATAATGCAACCCTAGGGGAAAAAAGGAAACAAACCTTCAACACTCTGAACTGTCAGATCTCAAGCTTGTACTGCAGTTAATCACAAAAGCAAAAAAAACCCCAGTCTAGTGCAGGATGGTGCTAATTCAGACCTTCCTTCTCCCCATATTTTCTTCCCTTCCTGTCATTTCTATTCCACTTTCCTTGCTTATCCATGGCTCTACTGTCCCGTTGTTTTAGGAGTTTAAAACAATGACGGCTTTACCTCCATGTAAATAAAACTGCTGTAAAATACAACATTAAAACTTACTTTCCAAGACTGAAAAATCAGTCCTTCTTTTTTATGGTCAGTCCAACTTCTTTTGAATTTGATTCCTGTCTCCCACAGACTATTTTGTTTGCCCTCACTCTCCCCAGTCTTCAGCACACCACGCAGAACTGGCCATGCCGATGCAGCATCCAGCATGACTGACACAAACTCTCCTCTAGTACATCTCACGTATGTTAGCAAGCCAGAAATTTAGTCATGCCTAGGAATGGTATTTGCAAAGTATGTCTACATGGGCAAAATTAATATCAGCGTTGCGATGCCACCCAGCCGACTGAGACACTGTCCCTGCTACACATTAAACCAGTTCCTCAGGCAGTGCTTCTTAGGTGCTTAGCCAGCACTGTTTCATTAGAAGAGCTGTGTCAATGACTTCACTCGTGTCCACTTCAGTAGGATGTGCCATAGTAAGCCATTATTATACAGGGAAATAATTTTTCAAGCACTTAGGTGACTAAGGGCCATTAGCTTTGAGAAGGCCAATTTTCAAAAATGGTGTACAGCGGGTGGAACCAGGATGAAAGTGAAGCATTTTGCAGAGCAAAGAAATCTTCTGTTTCCTCCTACTGCTTTACCATTTCTCTTTCCTTTCCTACAAAGCTACTGTATTTTTTGGGTTGAACTCTTTATACTCATGTAAAGGATAAGAACTTTTTATGACCTCATTTGACTTGCTTTAAATGTTATCATGGTTTAACCCCAGCCAGCCAACTAAGCACCACACAGCCACTCGCTCACTCCCCCCCAATGGGATCGGGGAGAGAATCAGAAGAGTAAAAGTGAGAAAACTCATGGGTTGAGATAAAGACAGTTTAATACGTAAAGCAAAAATCATGTGCACAAGCAGAGCAAAACAAGGAATTCATTCACCACTTCCCATCAGCAGGCAGGTGTTCAGCCGTCTCCAGGAAGCAGGGCTCCATCACGCATAACCATTACTTGGGAAGACAAACGCCATCACTCCAAACATCCCCAACTTCCTTCTTCCCCCAGCTTTATATGCTGAGCATGACGTCATGTGGTCTGGGATATCCCTGCGGTCAGTTGGGGTCAGCTGTCCCAGCTGTGTCCCCTCCCAACTTCTTGTGCCCCCCCCAGCCTGCTCACTGGTGGGGTGGGGTAAGAAGCAAAAAAGGCCTTGGCTCTGGGTAAGCACTGCTCAGCAATAATGAAAACATCTCTGTGTTATCAACACTGTTTTCAGCACAAATCCAAAACATTGCCCCATACTAGCTACTATGAAGAAAATTAACTCTATCCCAGCCAAAACCAGCACAAATGTCTTCTGGTGTAATTCGGATCAGAATCTGAATTCATCTCAGCAGGGAAAATCAGCATGGTTTGTTAGAGTACAGTGCAGAGAACCTCGACACAGCACAATACCAAGGATATGCAAACCTTGTCCTTTTCCTTTACAGCACAGCTCCAACAATATAATTCCACAGCCCTCAGGAATAAATAAGGCAGGACTGACTCCACAACATTACTTTTCTGAAACCTGTCTTGATTTTGGTATGATTTTGTATCATCAATTTCATACTGTTACAAAGAGAAATTAACTGCCCCACTTGCAATCCACATAAAAGTGATGCGGATATTCCAAGTTTATATTTTACAATCATAAAGTTTCCTACACTAGGTATTTTTGCTTAAATTTGTTCATAGATTGCAAACACGTTCATGTAACTACTTATCCCTAAATGAGACCAAATACCTTCACACATCTTCCAACCAGCTCGCAGCTGAACAACAAAACCTCCTCTTTCAATTTCTGCCCTGTTCCTCTCTCTGCAGTGTTGTTTTCTAAGTTTTCTTACTAATCTGAAATTCACCACTACAAAAAGATTTCCAGCTATGTTCTTAATGACAGCAGCACTTTAACCGCCATCGAAGTTTGCAATGCAATGTCCACCTCGGGGTAATGACTCTCGATGCAAATCATTCAGAGGAGAGCCTCGCAGCTTAGTTTTAACACTTGCTCGACAAGGAGACGCTGTTAACGCGCAACTTAACACACACCCACGCGGGCTCCCAGACTGGGTATGGTGCACCTCAGTACGTCGAGGCCACGCCAGAAGCCCACGTTTCTCGTAAATACAAAGGACTAACTTGGGGGGGGGGGGAGTCGGAGCGATGACCCCGCAGGCAGGGCAGGGGCCTGGCGGCCGAGGAGATGCCGGTCTGCCGGCCACCCCCCGCGCCACCGACCTCCCGCCCCAGCGGGCTCAAGCCGGCGGCCAGGCTCCGCGAAGGGGCCGAGCTCCCCAGCCCCGCCGACCCCTGCCGGCGGCCTCAGCGCGGCTGGGCCAGGCCCCGACCTGCCACGGCTCTCCTCTCAGGCAGCCGAGGCCGGGAGCGGCCGAGGCGGCGGCGGCCGGGCTCGGGTCACCCCGAGCTGTCCCGGCCC
>NW_010972589.1:30919-137652 GCF_000737465.1 Haliaeetus leucocephalus
GAGGCTGCGCGGGCCTGGCGGAGCGGGGCCCGGCACTGAGTCACGCCGCGGGGAGCGGGGGAAGGGGAGGCTGGGCCCGGCCCGGCCTGCTCGCCCGCCTTTATTCTCCCGGGCGCGCACCTGGCTCCGGAGGGAGGGAGGCGGCGGGAGCGGCCGTCCGGCCCGCTCGCAGATCCGGCCTCAGGAGCCGCGGGCCCGGTTGCGAGCGGGGAGGCCGCTAACTGCGCACTCGAAATGCATCTTCCCCACTGGGGCGCGGGAGCCCGCCCCGCCGGCTGCCCGGCTCCTTTGGCCCCGCCGGCCGGCCGGCCGCCCTGCCCGCTCCCTCCTCCCTCCTTCCCCGTGCCGGCCCGGCCCGGCCCTCCCTTCCGCCTCCCTGCCGCCTCCCTGCCCTCCCCCGTGACCGCGGCCCCCGCATGGCCGGGACCGCCTCGGTGGCTGCCCCTGCCTTTTCCTCCCGCCCCGCGGGCTCTTAGACCCCGGCCCTTCGGGCCTGTCCACCCGCAGCCCCGCGCCCTCGCTCTGCCCCGCGGCCCCCGGGGCTGCCCACCACAGCCATCCCGGGCCCTGCGCGTCCCAGGCCTGTGCTCTCTTCTTCCCGTGAGCTTTTCTCACTGGCCACTCTTTTAAGGTGTCCACCTGCCTTCCGTCCTCCCCGTCTTTCTCTGTGCCGCCTCCTTTCACCCTCTTGTATGGCAGCTATCCCCAGAGCCTTGGCAGTGCTCTGGTCTGCCTAGGAGCTGTTTGGTTGTGCCTAGAGAAATTCCCCCATGTCCCCAGTACCACCGTGGCTGCTGGGGGATATTTCCCACAGCTCCTCCTTGTCACCTTCTCCAGGTTTCTCCATCAAGGACTGCGTACCAGGCTTCCCCTTGTTGCCACCTACTGTTGTGGCTTACCAGAGAAGGTGCCCCTGTAACCTTTTAATCTGTCTGGTTGTTTGTGTGTTTATTGCCTCCGTCCAGATGACTAGTCCTGCAGTTTTTTGTCATTGCAAATAATCACCTCATTTGTTTCCCAGTAGTTTTTGCCACTGAAAGCTAACTGTGTCCTTACTGGGATTCTTTTCCCGTCCTTCTTATTTCCTCTTCAAATTATATTCCATCACCATTGTTATCCCCCTATTACCTTTCTCCTTTCAGTTTTCTTCCTCCCAGTAGCTGTTTTCCTTCACCACGTTTTTTTGTTCTTCTGATCTTCTTTTCTGTCATCAAAACCTTCCTTGTGATCTCACCTAATACTCTTTCCTTTCCACATACTCCTTTCCTTTGTAGACTTACATGCTGTCTCCCCCACTTTGTATTTAAATCTTCCAGCTGTGCCTTTGAGGAGAATGAAATTTAACCCTAGGTTATCTGTGTACTTGTCAGTACTAAGAGGACACAGATTACTTGTTTTACCTTATTTTGTTTTCATTTGTTTTGTTACTGACTTCCTCAACAACCTTTCCCCCAGTATGTGTGTTCATATATAATCAAATACGTACCACCTAATACACACACATACCCTGATGCTAGTCTGGGGGAAAAAGTCTGTTTTGGAAACCCTTTTGGCAAGACTAGGAAGAATGGTCTGTGGGGATGAGAAATACCTAGTGGCCATGTAACTTAAATTAGGCCAAATTTGGTTTGTAATAACATATTGTGAATGGTTGATATGGAGTGTGTTTGGGATGCATCTTCTTTGGGGAAGTAGTAAGATACTTTGCAGGTACCATGGTGCATAGTTTTTACTCCAGAGATGCTCACAGTGAACCTCTGTAATGTTGTGTATTGATGGTTAGGTATCTGTGTTGCATTGACACTTTGTGTCTCTGCTGGTGACTCTACTAGAAAGAAGTCTTTTCCTTCAGCTTTGTGACTTCTCTTGTTTTTCAGTATTTGTTGCCCAGCTTCTTATTTTACGTCTCTCTTAGTTGCTTTGCTTCTTAAGATTGGTTACATTTCACAGTCACATCATCACCATATATTTGAGGTGCAGTTGAAACGCTGGAGGTAGTTGTCCCATGGAGGCATGGGGAACACATTTGATCTCAGGAGTAATTTATACACCTAACACTAGAATCCAGGTTCAGTGCCTAGTGTTAACAGCTTCTTGTTTTCTCAGCTGAGTACATGCAGATCCTAGTAACTTGACAACAGCTTAGAGCAACTGAGCTAGGCTTCTGATCTGAATTGCCACCCTGGAAGGAAACCCTCCATCGCCTATCCAGGAATCATGCAGAGAAGTTTCTTAGTTTAGGCACCTAAATTAAGCATATGCACCCTGCTCCTTGGCTGTCAAAATAGTTGTGCTGGTTTAACTAAATGATTATTCTTCCACCTTAATCCTTTTTCCAC
This sequence comes from Haliaeetus leucocephalus, assembly GCF_000737465.1. Lineage (NCBI taxonomy): Eukaryota > Metazoa > Chordata > Aves > Accipitriformes > Accipitridae > Haliaeetus > Haliaeetus leucocephalus. Next base: position 33,259 of record NW_010972589.1, read on the forward strand.
TGGTTTGAACTTCACTTATAACTTGGGCCTGTTACTTAGACTGTTGGCATGAGAAAATTGCATTGCTTTAATTTAAATAATTTAATTTAAGCTAAATTGATTCACACCCTTATTTGGATTCTGATTTGGGGGTGGCTTTTTTGAGTTTAGCTTAGTCTTGGTGCAAGGTCTTAAATTTTAGGTGCATTGTTATGAAAACAATACTGAGTCCTTTGAGAAAGTTATTTCAGATATTCAGCTTAAAAATCTTTTCTTATAACTTACATATTAAGATCTTTGAGTACTGCTTTTCATCTGTTGTGTTTCTCAAGTAGTGCCTAGTATTGTGTAGTCACAGATATTTCGGTAGGGCCCAGCTTAATGATGAGTCACATCCTGGGTGTCCATGGTTGTGTGAATTGGATATACCTGGAGTCTTCTCTCTTGGCGTTGAAGTTTCGGTTTTTCTCTTGGGTTTTTTTGTGGTTTTTTTTTTTTTAAATTCCTCATGGATGAAACAGCTATAAAGATGTCCTACTTGCATTTATACCACTCTCAACATCAAAAATTTGTATCATGAATGTTAAGTGAGGGGGTTGTAGTACCAATGTCATGTATACTACGCTTTTCAACCAGGATTTTCTAACTTGACAAGGGCAGAATCAAATTAAAGTGTAAGGTGTCTGGATCAGTGCTGCTGTTCAACAGAATGGCTACGCTGTTGTACTTCCCATGCTGTACAACAGGGTCTGTCTGTGTGCATCAGGAGGAAAACAGAGTAGGTGTCCCACTTGGATGAGTGTGCCAGGAGGACATGCACGGCAGTCCCAGCAGACTGCAGGTTGATAGAGTCTTCCTGCTGCACAGAGCCGGAAGAAAGAAGAGTGTGTAAAATTTGGCCTTGGAAGTTGTGCATGTGCTTTAGGAATGTGTGAACTTGCTTTAAACAGACTGCTTAGGTGCCAGCATTGTTTTTTTGGCAAGAGTAAACTAATAAAAACTTTTTAATTACTCTATTTTCAAGATAATCTCCATATAAAGAAGTGGTTGTTGTTGGAACCAACATTTAGAGGTCTAGGTAAAAGTTGTAACCTATACAGCGTGCAAATTTAAACTATTATTATTTTTAATTTGTCATGGAGACCACTGAGTTTCCCTTAACTTGTTAAAGGGCAAATTTCAGTAAGGAAAAGGCAAGAAAATCTAATGGTTGGAAAATTAGAGAGCTGTTGAGCTTGTCTACATAAGTAACTTGCTATTTTATTATAAGAATTGTAGACTTTTCAATGGAAGAACTACTACAGATCGACTGTTGATGTTTCTACAACACCGCAGTTCAGAGCTGTTACAGGCATGACTAAGTGACTTGGTAATAAAAGCGTCCTGAGCTGATGTGCCCCACTGTAGTGCTGTAACTTGTAGCCTTTAATATAACTACAGAGATAGAACATTGTCAGATTTAAACACTTGTTGCATTATCCAGCATGAGTAGTTATATGAAGTTAAATCAGGGAATAGTTGCAGCACAGCTGCTGGGAAAAGCACTGGTTTAGGAAATAATGTGTGTCCCAGTGGGTAATTTTCTGACAGTTTTCTTTTTACCCACAGAACCTCTGATGCCACAACAGTGAACTGCTTTATGTTGCTACCTCACCTGTTCTTATAAATGATACAGGTCAAAATCAAATATATTTTTTTAAAATAAACCAAACATTTATTACATTCCACTTTATTTAATGTAACATTTTTCAAATCCCTCTTCATCTGTGAAACTTGAAAAAAATGAATGAAGGCTACTGTGAGAATAGGAAAACATTAATTCCATTTTGTACTTCAGGAAACTGGTATAGAGTCATATGTATTTTGCCAGAGTTGGGATTTCTTGTACTTTATCCTCAAGATTGCCCTACCTTCTTTGCCAATTGTATCCTGCACTTGTAAACAGAAGCATGACCAGCAGGTCGAGGGGGGTGATTCTCACCCTCTATCCTGCTCTCATGAGACCCCAGCTGCAGTACTGCATCCAGCTCTGGGGCCCCCAGCACAAGAAAGACATGGACCTGTTAGAGCATGTACAGGGGAGGGCCTCAGAAATGATCAGAGGGATGGAACACCTCTTCTGTGAAGAAAGGCTGAGAGAGTTGGGGTTGTTCAGCCTGGAGAAGAGAAGGCTTCTGGGAGACTTTATTGCCACCCTTCAATACTTGAAATGGGCTTATAAGAAAGATGATGAGAGACTTTTTACCAGGGTATGTGGTGACAGGACAAGGGGCAATGGTTTTAAAACTGAAAGAGGGTAGATTTAGATTAGATGTAAGGAAGAAGTTCTTCACTGTGAGGGTGGTGAGGCACTGGAACAGGTTGTCCAGAGAGGTTGTGGATGCCCCATCCCTGGAAGTGTTCAAAGCCAGGCTGGATTGGGCTTTGAGCAGCCTGGTCTAGTGGAAGGGGTCCCTGCCCATGGCAGGGGGGGTTGGACTAGGTGATCTTTAGGTCCCTTCCAACCCAAACCATTCTATGATTCTTGAATAAACAGTATAACTTTGATGTGATGTTCTTCCAAAAACTCAGGGAAAATTGGTGTTATCTCCTTTTCTTCCCCTTTTGAGTGTTCTGGTTTTGGAGTCAGAAGGTTCACTGCTGTAGCTTGGTCTAGCCAGGTATGAGGCATTGCTTGACATCAGTGCTAAAACTAAAGGATCAAATACATTTTCTTTGAGGTCTTTGTAGTTATGCACTAGATTAGAATATCAGGTCGATACCATTGACTACTGTTTTTCTTTAAATTATAAGTACATAAAGGTGATGTAAAACGCTCCTGGTCGTTGGATTTCATTAGATTTGCTCTACTTAATGTTGCTGTATGTCTCAAACTTGGTGTTGGTGTGGAGGAGAAATGGAAACTTTTTATTCACACATAGGATGGTGAGGATCATGATGATAGAAAGTTTTTGCAGCGTGGGCAGCTTCTTACTCTGCTCTGGTAATATACTGATCTTTTGAAGGCATGCACATGCTTCTCCCATTTTCATGGAGATACTGGTGGTTTTGCTACTGGGACCCAGAAGTATTCAATTCATTAATATACAAGGTAGACAGAAGTTAATTTTTTAAATTTAAAGCAGGGAGCTACAAGAATTTGGGTTATTAGGAATGCAGTTTCAGCCATAGCTGAACTCAGAAACTTCTTCTTTCTATTTTTAATTTTCATCTGATGTAGCTTTGCTTTTTGTTGCTCTGTGCTGGTGTGACCTTAGTTCACCTTCTTTTGCTCTGTAATTTAAACTTAATTTCTTATGTAAATTTGCAAGCTCCTCTAGTCTCACAGCAATGGAGACTGTCCTCTGGAAGTTTTATCTAAAGTTTGGAGGACTGAATTGAGGGGGGGGGGAAAGAGAGTTGTAGAAAATATAGGAAGTGTACTTAATGTAGACCTGACTTTAAAAAAAAAAAAAAAAAAGAGGCAGCAGCTTTCACAGGGTAGTGATTTTGTCACATGCAAAAAATGAATGTGAGCAGCTGCAACAGCCCTTGATTTGTAGACTGTTTTTACTATATGATAGTTGCAATCCTCATAATTTCTGAATGAAACATCAGCATGAAGGTGAATATAGGAGGAAGCTCTTCAGTATTTAAGCCATGCTTTTGTGGTATATTTGAACATCTGAAAATGTCAGACTGTTTGCAAGATGAATCGGTGTGACCATAATCTTTATTTATAAATTGAAGTGGCAAACTGCATTGCCTTGATCAGTTGAGCTCTTGCAAAAGTAAGAAGATGGAAGACACTGTAGAATTAGCAAGCTGTTGCGAAGAGATTCCAGCCAGAATTGTTTTTTGCTTGTTAATGTTAGTACTTTTTAAAGTTACTGATAAGAATCACCGCCTTCCAAGAGCATGAGAAAACTTTGTATGGAAACATTATTACAGGTGAAAAATTCCTGTTTGTGTCTAACAGGTCAGTATGAAAGTGTATGTTGTGGGGCACTAAGTGCTGTTATAATGGAGGGGAATTTGCATCGGGGTTCAGAGGCTTGCCCTGTGGGTTCTGATGGAAATCATGGTGTGTCTGAAGTGGACTGTAAGACCATACCAGGATTTTCTTGGTGGACACCAGTAGCATCATGATGGTTTAGGTTATTAAGTTGGATTTAGTTAAAGTTTTGATGGCTGGTTAGAGCTTTTAGGAAAGCAGTTATGTGGAAGAATTGTCCTTATGGGATCATTAAGGTCTCTAAACTGGCCCAAGGTATTTCAGAGTTTCCTTCTGTGTTCGTTCTTGCTAAATTGCACTTGATATGATTCCCCACTGCCACTTTTTCTTTTTTCTGTTTTTATTTCCTTGCTTTCTGAAAAAACCCAAGGTATATTGTTCTGTCTTCTGCTTGGTATGTTGGATATTTAGCATTGTGTTCTCATGACTTGTCCTCCCTCATTTTCATTTTCTGCATCTTCCTGGCTGATTCAAGAAATGCATCTTCATGCGCATTGTCCTTATGTGTATTTGATTTTTGTTGTTTAGTTTTGTTTGTTTGTTTTTGTTGTTTTTTTGCAGGTTGTATCTATATATGATTTAAGCCAAAGAGAGTGGGAATACTCAAGGCCCTTTGTCTTGTGTAAACCTTTCTTCCTCCTCTTCAGCGTGCTCGTATCTTGACTTGATTCTCTCTGCACACAGTGTTGCTCTTTTCCTAGTCTGCAGCCTTCCTTTTTCCAAGATGTAAGAGCTGAGAATAATCAGTGTTTTAAGAACCCATGAAGCTTATTACTGCAGGCTCAGTTAAAAAACACTGCAGGATCTGCATCCTGTTTGTAGCACAGGAAAACCTGAGACCTCAGGTTAGAAAGGACATTTCAGTTTAGGAGTAGTGTGCAAACTTTGTGCATAAGGATTACTTGAACAGCAAAAAAGTGAACTCTTATAGATGGCCAAATGAAACCTGAAAAGTTTTACCTGTAGAGTAGTAAGGATATAGTCCCTTATGTTATTTGCAAAGTTGATGTTGTTGCAGTCAGACTACTGTGAAACTTTACTTGTTGGCAGGATTGTTAATATTGACCAAAGTTTACTTCAGCTGCAAATGCGGAAGGGAGAGTTTGCTTGTACAGATACATCGGCAAACCTTGTCTAGTCTAGACCTAGCCTCTGTTCATTAGGCAGCATGTATATGGAGGTTTTCTTGTTTTGTATTAGCTATTGCATTACTGTAGTGAGATTTCTGTCAAAAGTTGCAGGAACTGTGCTCAAGGAAGACAAGGGTAAAGCTGAAATCAAGAAGTAAAGGAAGAATGTTAAAAAACTGATAAAAGAATAGGCAAAGAGAAGTGAAAAAGCGGCACGCTCAAACTTGCTTGATACTCTTCTGAGGAATAGTCATTTGTGTTTTGGAAAAAGCTTTGTAATCGGGCATCCAAATTAAAACCATGTCAGTTACAAAGGCTTTTAGTGGACATGATCATGCATAATTTAAGTAAATAAGAAAGGTGTAAAAACTGTACTTCCAAGTTACTTCCATATATTCTGTTTAAATTTGAAAATAAAGGTGAATTTAAGTGTCTTTCTAGCTGTGAAGAACACATCCAGGCTTTTGTTTTATTTTTTCAGCTGGCAGCTATATCATTGGCACATGAAGTAATGCAGGGGTGTATTCCTTATAGCACTTTGGATATCATTGGTCAGAGCTGTAACACATAGAGGAGGGGATGTGGGAAGAACACTGAAGCCCTGAATGAAGGCATTGTCAGAGAGGTAAAGTAACAACTGCTCAAACTTTACACCAAATTTACACAACTTGGTATTGAACTACTGGCAAATTAGGCATACTTCTACTCTAAACTACTTTTTTTGTAAAAAATGCTGTTCAGAATGCTTTTAACCACCCAAAGACAACTTTTGGAAGGGAGGAGTGTATGTATGTATATACATCTGCCTTTTTCTCATAATGAGATGAACTGAATTTAACTCTCTTGAAAATAAGATGAGCTAAAGCTTTTCATACTACATGAAACTCAGTATTTTGTAATAATACAGAGGAACTGAACATTATAATTTGCATAATTTGTCTCTTAAATATCTTAGATATTGAAAAGGGAGAAAAGATTGTAATATTTCTCTTCTGTTACTGATATGATTTCTGGAATAACCTTTTTTTTACAATAGCTGTGGTTTCATTTTGCTGGGGCACAGTGGAAATGTTTGCTATAGACAGATTCTCCAGATCTTGATTAATTACACATTTGTAGCATGTAAAGTGCTAAGGACATTATGCTTGGTCCTAGTCTTGCTTTAAGGATTGGGTCACTTTACATGCATAAGCTGTCTGCCTAGTTTATAGTCTGTCTATTTAGTGACCTAAAATACTTCTGGACAGAAATGTCAGTGCTATAAAATCTTGCATGCCAGACCATGGCTCAACTAAGCTGTTACATTATAGTTTTGAGCTCATAATGGTAACCTCAGCTGAAGTCAAGTAAACACAAAATAATTAATTTGCAGGTGCATGGGTATAAAAAGTCTCTGAAATCATAAATTGTGAGTGCAAGTGATTATAGGGACAGAACAGAATTATTTCTCTTGTCTCTTTCCACTCCATCAAACATAAATGTGTGCTAGAATGGAGGTTGCCTCCTTTAAGATTCAAGAGACGTTTTTTAACCTGGAAAAAATTTTCCAAGAAATAGCTTATAAATTGTAAAGGCAAAGAAGTAAAAGGTGAAAGCAAAGAGAATTTTTAAATGTCTCCCCACCCTGCCTCAGTGCTTATATCTGATTAATCGTGTAGATTGTATCTTACAGGCTAACTAGCAGTGGAGGGAGGTATATTGTTCTCAGCTCTGTACTTTGCATTTACATGCCTTTTCAAAAGGTGTGTGTTTGCATGACTTCAAGAGGAATCTTAAGCCTGGTTTGTAGGATGGATCATTTGCAGTGTCCTATCTGTGAAACTCTCCATGTTTGGTAAGAGAGGATATATGAATAATAAATTGACTTACTGGTTATGAAAGGGGATTGGTTTATTTTTTGGTAGGTTTTGTATCAAGCCAAACACTGGAAGCAATAGATGTGCCTTTGGATGCTTGTTGTAAGGCAAAAACTTGCCAAATATTTTGATGGTAATACTTTAGGGTCACTTCAACTATAGCAATTTTGAAATTTATGTGAGCTAGAATATAAACCAGCATCCAATATCTTGTTTTTAAAATAGCATAAGAACAAGAAAACAGCTTGCATTAGAGCACAGGTAGTGTTTAATGTGCTGCTGGTTTAGTTTTTTGAAAATGCTTTTTATGTGCTTGTGTCGTATGGCGTTGGTTCAGTCAGTATTGCGTATCTTGGGTAAATAACCTTAATAGTTGCCTTGGCTCAGTGTGGAGGTAGCAGAGACTTTGGGGGAGTAAAACTGGTTGGGAACCTTACTGAGTGTTGCTGTTTGAATACGAGAGCATCTGTTGAATTTCTGGATCAGACTTGCTGAAATACAGCAACAGGAGAGCAGGATGAAGTAAGTTAGAGGAGTCAAGGTGCAAAAATGGGGGGGAAAGAGTTTGGAAGGGGAATTTCATCTTGCATTTTTAAGTGTGTGGCTGTATTAAACACTCCTTTTTCTTGTCTTTTGAAGCCAAAGATTAAACATTTATTATGCTTTATCCTTTCAGCTCAGAGGGCTGATACTTTGCTTGTAATGGCCATTTAAGTGAACGTGGTCACTGCACCCATTTTTACAAAAGTTGTCAAACTGCAGTCAATGTCCAAATGAACTTGTACTGCAATTTTGTTACTGGGAAACTTGAATTCAGTTTTAGAAAATGGGGCAGTGTACAGAGGTGAAATTCTGACTTTTAATACACACTCATAAACTTTGGAAACCTCGTAACACTAAAGGTCATTCCAGCATAGCTTATTAGTGAAACGTGCTCCTCTTCCCTAATGTTTTTGGGTTTAGTATGATTAAATCTGGTCACTTTAGCTCACGCTATTAGGCGTGACAAGAATGTTCTCCTCATACTTGGAAATTACTAAGTCTAGGTCCTGTGCCTCTCTACTATGTCTTTAAAAAAACACTGTCTGGGCTCTCGGGTCAGCTGGAAAACCTTGCTCTGGACCTATAAGTTCTTACTGGGCCAAGAAGCTGATAAATTCAAATTCTATCTGTAATTATTGAAGCTATCTTGAAATCTGTAGTGTAGAAATAAGTGGTTGTGGGAGAACAACAGGTGATGCATAGGCCTTGGAGCTGTGAAGCTGAAAGTTCCAGCTATGAAGCTCCAGCAGTTGGCTTGAGATGCTGTAAATCTGGTGGGTTTTATTATGGTTTTTAGCTAAAAGTGGGGTTAACTTTCAGATTTTCTTATAGTCCTCATTTGGCACAGACATCGTTTTCCTCAGGTGGCATATCTAAAAGAAGTACCGTTTATTATTAGGGGATCAGTAAAAGCAAAACCACTGTTTTCCAATGTGATGCATTTCCTTGCATATGAGGTGTGTCATGTTGTGTCCTCCCCCAGTAATGAAAATGAGGGAATAGCATTTCCCCCTGTCCTTCAAGGCTGTTGTTCTAAAGTTTTGGCAGAAATATTACCTCCTTTTGACAACTGGCATGGGCAGAAATGATAGTTTTGACAGTGTTTTAATGGCAGTGTTTGAATGGAGGGTTGAAAGATAGGATGGTGTGGAACACTGTCATGCTGCTATATCAAATTGTGTCTATATCAGCTGGAAACTGCAGAGGTAATTTTTTTTTTCATGTAAATATAGCTGATCCTGAATATGTAATGAAGTCTGGGTTCTCTGGTCCAGATCTACAGAGCAGATGTTGCAACTTGGGCAGGTGGTCCTGTCCATGAAGCAGGTCACCAGCAAGTTTGATCAGTTTGGGCAGGAAAGCCGGTGACAGTCAGTTCAAGATAGACTTGTGCATAGTCCTGCCAGCAGCACTTTGGAAGGTGAGAGATCTCACTGATGTAAAGGTTATGACTTAATGTTCAGGTTTTAATTCACCTATAGCAATTCATGGTTCTTGGGAGGGCATCTTGCTCTTGGCAGTTGCACACAGCCCAGGCACTGAGAAATGGTAGAGTTCTAAACTCTCTTTTCTCCCTCTTTGTAAGTTTAGCAATGGGGACGTTGAGTAAAGAGGTGCAGTGTAACTACTGTGGACCAGATTTGACTTTCCAGAATTGTGGGCCTAGGAAAGGTTTCCTGTGCATGAATCACAAAAATAACAAACTATACTTACACTTTTCACATTAAATAGAATTTTGTATTTTCGTTGGGTGTTTGTGTATAATAGCTGTGCTGAATAACAAAGCCTTGTTTTACCCCTCCTCTCTCTATACATATAACACCATAGCTTAGGTTAACCACTAAGTACAAATGGTTGCTTTTGCAAATATGCTTCTGTAGTTAAAGTATTCTTATGTAGTGAAACTTTACTCCTGTTAAGGTAAAATATTAATAATTACCTTTCTATTTTTCTGCACATGAATAAATCTGCAAAAAAATTAGTAGTAGTTTATAGCATTATTCATCTATTGCTTTATTTCTCAACTGTGTTAACTAGTAACTAACTGGAAGAAGTCAATTATTTGGGTCTAGGAAGTTAGTGACATGATGCTATCATTCCGTATTCATGTCTTTAATTGTGAAATTCAAACTGCAAACCAGCCAAGGGATAGTGAGGTAATGTTGTCAAATGCAGTGGAATTTATTGCTTATAAAGAATATTTCTATTTAGTGAACTGCATGAGAAAATAAAAAATCAAAATTAAATTCTTTCTCATGGCATTATTTTTAATGGCTACATCCTGACCTAAATGCAGAGTGTTACTTAAGGGGAGGGGAGGGAAAATTAGTACAGTGTGAGTGAGCAATACCTTGAGTTTAAAAGATTCTGGGAGAAGGTAGTATTTGTAGATGCACCAGGGTACATAAAAACTAGGAGATGCTTAATTAGAGAAGAAAGTTAAGTATTTCCATCATCACAGAGGGGGAAACTCCACATCTGCTGGGCAGCCAGTGACCGCAGGCTTGCAGTGGAAGGGTGGGTGCCTCTAACTGGCACCTGGAGAGATGTCCGATTAAGAGCCCCGGCTGTTGCTCCACTCTGCGGGCTGCCTGGGAAGGGACCTTGGCCCAGTTGTGAACGGTTGTAACGGTTATGCTTTCTGCTAGCTAGCAAGGGGTTGGCCTTGTGTTATGAACTTTTATACAGCAGTGAAGTCTTTTGTATTAGTTATGCCAAAATATTCTTACTAAAATGCACTCTAACTCTAGGCTGCTTGCTTATTGCAGATTAATAAGAGAGTAATGGTCAGTTACTTTTTTACACATGCTGCAGTTGTAGTAGAGTTGCAGATATTTAACTGTCTTCTCTTGCTTCTGTGGAGAGTTCAGATAGTACCTGATTTAAGGAACAAAAAAGTTTCTTCTCTTCCGGATTGCAGACGTTGAATTAATTTTCTTGCTTTGTATTGCAATGCTGACTTAGGATCATAGTCCAAGATTGTGGGTGTGTAACATGCACAGAGTGTTTCCTACAGTAGAGGCAAATGGCCACTCACGGACTGACCTTTGTTCTTTCTGGTTTTCATTGCTCAGTTGTGAAAGTCCATCATTATTAGTACTGCAGCAGGTTTGATTTCCAGAAATGAAAGACATTAAATATAAACAAGGTATGATCTGATATACGCTTCAGTATGATAATGCAATATTCACATGTGTCTTCAATAACCACTTTGCTGTAATTATAGAAACAGAATGGCAAGGTTGAATTTTAAGTGTATGTTTTATAAGATATATATTGATTGCATTCTTATTTTTCCACCTAATTTTCTAATTGTTGCTCATGTAAAAAGAAGAATTAGCTACAGAAGCAGTTTATGTCTGATTGAAATGAGACAGTACTTGTTGCTCAGATTGACATAATGAAAATACTTCTCAGTGTTTCTTACTAAGAGCTTGAGATTTAAATGCTTATGGGTGATAGATAGTAAAGGACTATGAGGATTGAGTGGTAAATTTTGTGTTGCTGCAGTAAGACAGTTGCTGACTTAAAAAAAAAAAAGAAGAAGAAGAAATGCCTCAATCTCAGCTGGTCTTTTTAGGGTTACGGAGAAGAGGCAGAAGAAAAGTCCTACAAATAATTGAGTGGGGGTTGGGGAGCGTATAACAGAATACTTAACCTTTAAAACCATGTGAAACCTGGGGTGGAATGTGCAATAACCTAGAAGTGGCTGTGACAAAGCACCTATGTCATACTGTAGATCCTGAAGGAATATCTTTATTTTCCACTGCTCAAAGGTTAAAAAGAAATAATAGGATTTATCAGGTCTTGGCCTATACTATCCTTGAAATTACAGAAGGGTTCATGTGAGCCTTGGCCAGCAGACTCCATTGCAGGACAGGTTTATCATAAAGCTGTATTCCTTTCTATAGAAGCATGCAAAAAGTCATCATGTTTCACTGTGCTTTGAGTATTTCAGTGAATGGGCTCTAGGGTACAGAATCACAGAATAGTTAGAGCTGGAAGGGACCTTTAAAGATCATCTAGTCCAACCTCCCTGCCATGGGCAGAGACATCTTCCACTAGACCAGGTTGTTCAAAGCCCCATCCAACCTGGCCTTGAACACTTCCAGGGATGGGGCATCCACAACCTCTCTGGGCAACCTGTTCCAGTGCCTCACCACCCTCATTGTAAAAAATTTCTTCTTATACCCAGTCTAAATCTACCCTCTTTCAATTTAAAAGCATTGCCCCTTGTCCTGTCACTACAGTCCCTGGTAAAAAGTCTTTGTCCACCTTTCTTATAAGCCCCCTTTATATATTGAAAGGCTGCAGTAAAAGTAAGTTGGTCCTGACTTACTACAATTCTGTTATTTGTGGGTTAGTTTTTTTTAAATCGTGTCACCTCCTTTGTAATTTTCGGGTATCTTCTTAATTTTGTTGCTATGGTGGGTGAGATGTTAAAATTGCAAAATATTTTTCAGGACTTGTGTAAAAATGGATCTTCTGCTTCATATTCTTAGTAGTCCTTTCCAGGTGACTGTTTTTGTACTCTGTCATTTCACAAGGCTGATTAATTGATAACCATCTTTTCGCTACCTCCCAAACTTTGTGCGCTTAAGCAGTCATGGGAGTAGTGTATTTTCTTAGTTTCTTATTCTTTCATTCACAATTCATGCAGTCTTTATTTTGTGCACTCCATTAGTTGTTCATTCTTCCCACTGTTACTGGCTGCATATTCTCTTGCTGGTAAGATGACATTGAAGGAAGTGGTGTTCATTTACTTGGCAAAGAAATAAATGTAAGCCTGTGTTTACCAGATAGAAAAATTCTCTGCTCCCAAAATACCTTGGACTTTCAGATTACCTGTAGTAGTATCTGAAGTCTGGAACAGTTATTGATAACCACAGAAAAATAGTTATTTTTAGTATCTTCTGGTTAATCTTGGATATCCATCAGGATGCTTGTTAAACAATGAGTTACCACAGAACCCCAAGTTGTTTGGAAGTACTGGAGTTTTACTGTTGTACAGGGAGGAAACACTTCTTAGGAGAGCGTCTGCTGCATTTTCTTATTAGCATTAGGGTTTTGTTGTCAGCAGCACTGACCTAAGTACCTATAGGCTTTGGACAGATCTGGGCACTGTCACATTTTGTAGCGGATTGCTGAATTGCAAAATTATGTTCCTTGGTTCTGGTATTTCAGATCTCGTCATGGATTTCGCATCTGTGTAAATGAAAATGTTTCAATGAAATCATTAATTTTGTATCTTTTTCTCTAGTGTGAATGAATTTAGACTGTCATAAAACATATATATTTTCTTTTCCTTTTGCAGATTATCTTCCTGGGAAACATCACTCTTTGTATGTAAAGAATATCTCGCCAAGTTGCTGCAACTGAGTTTAGAATGTTACTCGACTTGTGATTCTGATGGAGGAATAACCAGATCTCAGGCTGCTGCACTGGAAGACTTTACGGGAAATACAAAATGTCGTCGAATAGGAGTCAGAACCCCCATGGACTTAAACAGATCGGTCTTGACCAGATATGGGATGACCTAAGAGCTGGAATCCAACAGGTTTACACCAGACAAAGTATGGCAAAATCCAGATACATGGAACTCTACACGTATCCTAACGCCTAAGCCTGTTAGTACTTTCGCTGTTAGTAGATTAGAGATAGCTTTTCACTTTTTGTCGCGGTTTAACCCCAGCCAGCAACTAAACACCATGTGGCCACTTGCTCACTCACTCCTCCCCCCTCCCAGAGGGATGGGGAGGAGAAGGGGGGGGGGGGGGGGGGTAAAACTTGTGGGTTGAGGTAAGAACAGTTTAATAACTACAATAATAACAAAAAATATTGATGATGGTAATATAATAACAATACTAATAATTGTAATGAAAAGGAATGTAACCAAAAGAGAGAAATTAGACCCAAGAAAAGACAAGTGATGCACAATGCAATTGCTCACTACCCACTGACCGATGCCCGAGCAGCGATCCGCCCCTCCCGGCCAACTCCCCTCAGTTGATATACTGAGCATGATGTTCTATGGTATGGAATATCCCTTTGGCTAGTTCGGGTCAGCTTTCCTGGCTATGGTCCCTCCTTAACTTAGGATAAGTGCAACAACTTAGCAACAACTAAAACAACAGTGTGTTATCAATGTTATTTTCACACTAAATCCAAAACACACTGTACCAGCTACTAGAAAGAAAATTAACTCTATCCCAGCCAAAACCAAGACACTTTTCTAAACTCAAAATTGCTTCCTAACTATTTGACTTAGTGGCTTTTAAGAATATATTTTTATTTGGAAGATTAGCCTTTTCTATTTAATCTTACTGGCAAATAAGCAGGAACATTCTGTTGTCTGGAAAACTGTCTTCATAATTATGGCTACCTCTGAATTTCAGGTTTGATCACCGTAATCTTTGACAGAGCAGATGTTTGAAGTGATTTTATTAATAGGTCTAATTTTAAGTCCACAATACACGAAAAGAAAACAGAAGTTATTTTTCCTTTATATGTTAGTCTCTGGCATTATGCTGCAGGTCTTATTGGTAATAAGGTCTGGTTACCTGGAAAATTTTTCTCTTGTCAACTTCAGAGTACTATTTTACTCTTGAGTGGTTTTATAATTTTCCAGCTGGAGTAAGAATGCACCCAGTGGATTTCTCTTGAATTCCTAGCTTGCATCAGAGAGCTATTGAAATTTTTCAGCATGTCCCCATTTTGGGAGTTGTTATAAGATGCTAAAAGGGAGTTGTGCTTGTACATGTGTGCTGAAGTACTATTTGTAGGAAACTTGTTTCTGTCAGGTAGTGTGTAAGGATCTTTTATAACTGATTTGGAAGGAGAGATGTGCCTCTTGCTGTATTATAGTTTCAGTATTTGACTTTAGATCTTTGTTTGGAAAGTGAGAAATCCTTCTTTTGTGTTCCACCTATAAAGTGGCACATAAATTGATTTGATGAGGAACCACCTCTGTTTTGCATCTGTCGTTCTGTGTTCACTCTTGTAACCTTTATCACTCAGTAGAGTAAGCACTGCTTAAGAAGATGGTGGTACAGCAGAGTGTATAGACATATGATAGAAGAAATGATGACTGAATACATTTCCTATCTTTAAGTAGTTCTGCTGTTTTTCTTTATAATTTTTATAGGTTTTGTTAATAAAGGTTATTATTCTGATACATAAATTAGCATCTAAAGCTGTTGGCACTGATTTGGAATTGCATGTCAAATTTTAGTCTGTGTTAATTTTTTTGAAAGGACAGAGCTTTTATAAAAGAAAGAAGAGCTTGAAGGCTATAAAGCAGTTAATTCTGTAGTTCTCTGGGCTTTCTAAGGAGATGGAAAAGTTTGTTTTCTGTACATATAATCTCAGAGTTGATGTGTAATCTTATCTGTGCCTGCAGAATCCATGCTCCTGGAGGGGTGGGAAAAACCCTGAGCGGTCTGCTGAGTGTTTCTAGGATACTTCTTTAATAGTGATGGGAAGATGAAATAACATTTGGTTTAGGGTCATAACTTTTCCTAAGACTTAAAATAACTGATTTCTTGCAGCGCTAGGTTCAGCATTGATCTTGACTGAATGAAACAAGTCTGCAAAAGTTGAATATCTGATAGAAATCTGAGATGTAGTAGAACTTCTGAGAGAATTTTTTCTTCTGAGTGCCTTTAATATATTCCTGTTTGTGAGGTCTGTCAAGCAGGGCAGCTGAAAACTAAATACTTATTATAATGATAATGTTAAAACACTTGCTTTTTTTCTTCCCCTTCTGATGTTCCCAAACATTCTTGGACTAAAGCTGTAAAAGGGATATGTTGTCTATTAACTACTTTTTTCTTGTTGCTTCAAGGAGGTTTTGGGTCTGAAACAAAGGATGGGTTTTGTTACTTTTAAGTGAATTAAGTGGATAATTTTGCTGATTGACTTTCATTTGTGGGTTAATTTAATAGTCTGATAACTCAGAATATTTGACACTGGTTAGGCAGGCTAAGAGTTTTTAATCTACTATGAAGGTAACAGTGCACTTTGTATCCTATACCAAGTGCACATATTCAAAAGTTGGGCTTAAAAGATTCCTACCCTTTCAGATGCAGTGTCTATAACACATTTGCTCAGTCTTTGCATACAGCAAGTCTAGTAGATTGACGGACTTCTATTGCTGGAAGCTCTGCCTATCAAACAGCTTGGTCTGGAAAGCAGAACAGATGCAGATGAGTTTCAGCTACAGCTGTAATTGGTCTGAAGATCAGCCCTACTTACAAGGATGCTGGATGTGACAGGAGCAGTTTGGAAATCTGGTGCAGTGGACAGTTTAGTCATTTCCTCATTCTCTTTTGTCCTGCCACCCTGCGCCCCCCCCTTTTCTTTTTCCTGTCTAGGTATTGCTCCTGAAGTGGATTCCATTTCATCCCTCTAATTTATAAAGGGAGGAAAACCATGCATATAAGCAAACCTGCCTTTAGTCTTGTATCTGGTATTGAATTTTCAGTCAAAATTAATTGGAGATGTGGAAGGTTTTGTTGTGCCTTGTTCAAGTGAATCTGGGAAAGAATTGGAAGAATTACACAATTCAGATGGTTTGGACCTCCATCCTACTTCTACTCATTTTCTTTGTTCAGAGTGTCTCTTTTTGTGAGACACTAGATTCAGTCTCTGAGTACAGGCCAGAGCCTGTACTTAAGGTGGTTTTTTTCCTTCATTCTAGTCGGAGAAGAGAGAGATTAATTATTCCAGGGGTTTTCTAGATCTGAGAATACTGAAGAGATGAACCAAGAAATCTTGTTTCTGAATGGTGGCTATCAAGATCCTCATCCCTACTTTTTCTAATTTAGATTCATTTGTGCTTCTGATTGCAGGGTGTATTTTTTGTCAGATCAGATGATCACCAAATGTTTTTCAGTAATGCATACACTTTCATGATTCCTTTTGCCCTGCCAGCTATGCCAAAGCACCTAACCAGAAGAGCAGTCCTCTATGGAAGTTGCAATGTTTTTATTTACCACTCCTTATATGATTATGAAGATCAGTGTACTAATGTACTTTAATTACTTTCTGAGGTATGTTCTTCACGTTTCTATTGAGAATTCCGTATAGAAACGGAATGCTTTTAGAATGGTGCTTGCTGTGGAAGTTGAGACTGGGTTTTTTTTGTTGCGTAGCTTGTTGTTTTGGTTTGGGTTTTTTTTTCCCATGTGTGAGATTCTTGAAAATGAAATCCTTTACCTGGTTGCTTTTCTGTCCCTTACCCAGATATTAAGTAATTCCTAGTACTGAAGAGCCTGCAATAGTAAGTAACATCTTGTGACAGGCTGTACTGCAAGCTAGCACAGAATTACATGTCAAGCATTGACTTCATGCAGAAAAGAGAAATAGTAAGATTAACTAGATTTCTAGGAACAGTAGACCTAACAGCATTGCTAATGTTAGGAGGGAAGGGCCTTTTTACCCTATTTTTCCTTCAGTGGCAATTAGTTTGGAGGCTGTTAGCCGCAGGACTAGGTTGCAAAATCAATGTTAGAGGAGCGATAAAGGCACGGAGGAGTCACTCATGGAACTCAGGAGGTTAACAGCAAGTTTTGGTACACTGCACACAAGAGGGTGGTTCACTCAGAAGCATTCTCTCTACTTCATGCAAAGAGAAAAAAGTTCAAGCCGCTGTTCTGCAACAACAAAAAGGAACCCCATTTGTTGCAATTAGTCAAGGAGTAATGAAATTATACTATCAATGTATCAGAATCTGTCTCTGTGGCATGTAGTCTGTTTGAAGGAGACTGCCACTTAGTCTGTCCGAGACAGAACTGTGCTTGCGTGTAGCAAGTTGTGAGCTTCTGTTTTGAATTGTTGGTGGAAGACCTATTACTTTGTTTACTAGAATTATTCTTACTCAAGTTATTCATATTTATGTTGCTGTAAGTCACTTGTCTTTATGGCCACCTCTTCTTAAACTCCATTTGGCAATGATAAAATATTTGTACATCTTTGACAGAAGGTGATGCGTGTCTTTCAAACTAATCATATGGTGAGCCTGCAATTTATTTTCCTCAGGCCTCATGGTGTGAGAGGATAAATTAGGATTTACATACATTTGGATTTAAATTCTGCAGTGGAGAGAATGAAAGGATTTTGTTCCTTTTCTTGTTCTATGTATCTTAAGCAGATTCTCAGACCAGGCACTAGGCTGTCAGAAAACTTTCCTGCACTATATTAAACTAGCATGATTTTTCATAGTGGCTTATACAGAAAGCTGAATAACTTTCTGAAATTCTTATTTTCTTCCTCCAAGCACACATCAACACCTCAATTTCAAGATATGATTGGTGAGTGGAAAGCTTAGTGGTGGACTTTTATTTCATGTGTGTACTTTTTATCTGAAATGTCAAAATTACTTTTTTTGGCATAAACTCATGCTTTCACTGTCTTGATTTACAAAACACAATCTGAGAAGCATTTTTAAGGAATTTTTTTAGACAGTGTAGTTAGTTTATGCCCATACGGAACAGAGGAACCTTTTTGTCCAGTTTTAACATTTAAAAAAAAAATGGAATTGGGAAAAATAAGACTGTTTAAAGATTCTAAGTACCATTAGTTTATAACAAATAAGATTTTTATCTAAATGAAGATATCTTAAAATCTTTGCATTGATAAGAAGACTATATAGAACTGTAGAAGGTGTGCTTGGTTTACTAAAAAGTGCATCTGCAATGTCCAAATTGGCTTTCAAAGTCTTTCTAATGTTGTGCACATAAAAATCATACTGTCAATTTCAACAGTTCCTATAATACATTTGAGTAGTCGTGTTTGGCATAATCATCATATAGCTCTTACGTGAAACTTTGAAGTAAAATGGCTGAATTTACCATTACTTAAAATTTGCTTAAGTCTTACACCCATAAATTGGATTTTACAAATGTGTTTCTAATATTATTGTTCCATTGTTAACCACAGTAATTCTTTTAAAAAGTAATTGCTTTAAGTATTTTAAAGTAAGGTTAGGTAAAGGTTAGGTTGTTCTGTCACATTTCATTTTTCTATGAAAAATCTTTTCCTTGTTTCTGAATTTGCTTATTGTGATTCAATTTTTTTAACTTGTTTTAATGAAGTGGTAGTTACCAATTATCCATCAGACCAAATGTTAAGTAATTGTACATCACAAAAGGTTACTATAATCTGTTTTATAAGCTGGGATATTTTTTTCTCAGATATTAGCAAGTGGTAAATGAAAAGATTGCGTTAAACATGAAATAATTAAGTGTAGTATGCTTACATTTTAAAAATACAAGATGACTTGGGGTAATGTGTCTGTTCATAAAACAGAATGTATAAATACATTTAACGTATTTTTTGCCTGTGGATAGGTTCAGCACTATGTTGCCCAAGCAAAATGAGAAAGCCCTTCTCTTGGCATCCATTTGCCAAGGTCTTTTGTAGTTTTACTGCAATTCTTCTCCTAGTGGTTTTCACTGGAATTCCTGTATTCTAGTAGGATTTTAGATCAGCAGATGTATATTAAAGCTGTGAGAATCTTTTATTTTCTGATTGCATGAATCTGTTGTTACCAGGCAGCATGGTATGTTGTGGTTTGTTTGTTGTTTTCTTTTCTTTTTCCCCTGAACAAATTATTATGCTTTTTCTGTACAGAAAAGATACTGGGGTGTTAGGGCGTGTGCTTTTTAAACCTCAGAAACTGTTCCACTTTCTCTTGAGATTCTCTCACTCTAAGCCATCCATTCACTTTAATGTCAGATTGTTTAAGATCACTCTGGATACATCAAAGCAGCCTCTGCTGTCTGCTAGTATTAATCCTGCTTATATTCAATATGATATTTCATAGTGTTTCTCATATGCCAGTTAGTGCTTGCATGGAACACGAAGGTAGAAGTAAACGTATTTGTTTACGTGTTCAAAGAGTACATAATATACCTTTTCTTGGGTGGAAAGGTAGGTATAATTGTATGGTTTTGTGTATATTTATAAAAATTGTTGCTTCAGTTTGAAAGAAGTGCAGAATATGTTTATATTAGTGCAATCAGTTCCTTTTTTTATGTTGTTCTCCACAATGATCACTTGCTGTTCTACTTGCTTTTTATAGTAACCAAGAGTATTCTGTACAAAACCAACTTTGGTCAATGCAAAGAACTTTAAACTTAAAAGCAACCTCAGTTATGGTGGTTCTTAGACTTCTTGGCATAAAGACTGTAGACCTCGTATATGCATTTGGCTTTGAAAATTTGTGTTTCTCTTGTAACTCAGTGCTTCTCTGTGACTCTTTGGAGTTTATGCCATGAAGAGGGAAGCAAGAAGTTATTTGTTAGTCTGCAGATGGCTTTTGCCAGAAGTTTCTTCAATCTCAGACTTGTAGAAGTGTGTCTGAGCTCCCTTATGCGTGGATTTTCATAGCAGCTACATGGCTGATGCTGTAATAGCTCTTTCAGTCTCTGCCTCAGTCCTTCCCTGACTAAAATGGGAATGGTTTAACAGTGCAAGTGTATCTAATCGAAATACTTAAAATGTGTAATTGATTTTAGGATAAAGTGTATTGAAAAACAAATGGAGAATGTGTGGGGTTGAGGGGCAGGGTCTTAATTTTTTTTTTGTTTGTGTTCTTTGAACTGTTTTGTGGGAGTAACCCTTCCTTACTGGATGATGAACTGAACATACTTAAGATAGGCTCTTGCTGATACCTTCCTGAAAAGAATGAAGGTTTCTGGATTTTTTGTTTTACTGCTGCTCCTCACAAAGCTGAAGTGGGTGTTTAAAGCACTTGTTCTGAAAAGTGATTGGGTTTTGGCAACCTCATAATTTCAAAAACTTGTGCAAAATTCCTTTGTCTGTTTGACTTATGAAACTTTAAAGTCACGTAGGCATGTCCACTTCTCTTAGCAGCTTTACTTATTATGCATGAGGTGGTTTTGTGAAGTTCACACAGCCTAATCTTCTGGACATACAGGAGTTGAAATGGCTTCAGTAATTCTGAAGAAAATATGTAAAGCTGTTCTCTCGTAAATATAGTAAGCTGTATTGTTTGTATTAGAAGTGGGTTTACAAGAATACAAAGCTTCCATAATCTTTCCTAGCAATTCTCCTATCAGTAGTTTTGGTAACTATGTTGTTCTTGCATGCCTTTGGTGTAATCTAGGAAAATACAAATTTTTTACAAAAGTGGAATTAATCTCAACTTGTTCCTGTAGACCAGCTGTTGAGGTGACAGAGCACTCAGCATAGAGTTAATTACTGCTCAAGGTAGGTGACATAGCAAATTTGTGCCTAAAACTGATCTTTATTATAAAGAGACTAGAACTAATGAGGGAGAAATTCTGGTTAGAGAGTTGTTCAACTTCTGTTGTTGTTGTGTGCTTCCTCCTTTTCAAAAGCTTTGTTGTCATTTCTCTCTGCCCTATAGTTTTGTGCTACACTGTGTTAATTCTGCTTCCCTTTCAGTTCCTTTTAGTTTTACATATCTGTTCCTCAAGCAGACTTATTCCAGTTATGTTAATTTTTCATAGCAAAATGGAAAAACTGTGGGGACCCAGCTGTGCTGCTGAAAGGGGAATCAGTTATTACCTCAGCAGAACTGTTTTCTTTATAAAAATTTAAGATTAGAGACTCATGTGAAACCGAGTAATTTGCACCCATCAGTGTAAAATCTAAGTGTTTTCCTGTTGTGTGTTGAATTACAAAACTGATACTTGTCTCACATAATTTCTGTTTGCAATTGCTCCTGGAAGAAAAAAATGCAGTATAGAGTATTTTAGTACTTTTCTGGGGCAGAGGGTAGATTAGAGGTGACTGTGGTGTGCCCAAGCTTGTGCTTTGATGGCGTACTTGCTCCAAAAGTATATGCACTACTACTGAAAGAGCCTGTTTCACTTCTCCTGTGTGGACACAGTTCAGATCTGCTCAGCAAAGGATCTGGCAACAGGGACAATGGTTAGTTGTAGCGGCAGTCATTTCCCCAGTCCAAATCACTGGTTGCCTGCATGAACTCCCACACTACTGGAAAAGCAGGTGGCAAGGAAGCCCTCCAGGTGTGTGGTGTGTCAAGATCATTTCCTTCAGTGGAAGTGACCTCCTACAAGGCCATAAATTTATTATGGCCTGGCAGCATGGGAATTTTTTTTTTTCCTTTATACTGCCCAGGTTTAGAAACTGAGGAAAGGTTGTCAAAAATCGTGTAAATAATATTGAAGAGAAAGGTGGTAAAATTAATTTGTCTTTCGCTGCTTCTTGTATCCCATTTTGAAGAGTTTCAGAGAAGAATAAAGTTCTGAAAAAGATTTCTCCTCTTAAACAGTACAATGCTGAATCAATTGTAAAATTCCTTGCAGTCTTCTACCTCAAATTTTAATTTAGATAAATAAATGTAATTTCTTCTTCACTGTGAGGAGGATTTAGAAGCTTGGTCTTGATCTGTTCCTCCTGTAGATGGTTTGTTTGTCTGTTTGCTGGGCCAAATCTGAAGTTCAGCAGCCAGAAGCTTGGGGAGCAGTGCAGCTTCACTGTGGTGCAAAGTATTCTATTGATGAATTAACTTCTCTGCTTGTTGTAGTACGTGAATTGCTATGCAGAATTGCACAGACACCCGCAGAAATGTTTCCTAATAGCCATTTGGATATGTATATGGCTTCCAGCATACGAAGCAGTTGAGGGGATTAGTTTGCCTTCTGCAACCAAGAATTCTTTTCATAGCATTCCCCTTGTGATTCTCAGATGGACTGTCATGTACTTCATTGTAAGCAGCACAAGTCTGATTTTGTTTTGAATATGTCAGTCTTTCTGTCAGTGGTTGGCTTTAGCAGATGGGAACACAGATTGTAAACAAAGTGTGAGAGAGCATTCTTTTATGTATAATATGTCAAAGAGTTATTTACACTTGCAAACTGCCTTCTGTGCAGGCAAACTAACTTCAGTTTGACTTGCATAAAACAACTAAACTACAGCATTTCAAAAGTGCTGTCTTGGACACTTCGGCTAGCAAGACTCAAGCCAGAATAACAAGTGAAGATGTGCATTACTGGTATATTTTTACTCCAGCTCTGAGTTGATTACTGTCAGGCATGGACGACAGGTCTCAGTCTCTCTCAGTGTTTACTTTACAAGGAATCCTGGGTTTAATAGTAAAACATATGGAGTTAGAAAAAGGCTTATGTCTTCTAACCTTGGTCTTTTACTTTTCTGAAGGCTGTTGTGATTATTCTTGGAGAAGAACAGAAAGAATATTTTCATCAGGCAGTATTTACAAAAGCTGCAAGAATTACCCGTCATCTGGACAGTCCTTGTATGTTTAGGCTTGCTCAAAGCCAGTTGGAATAGGAGAATTAGGGGAAGGAGTGGGCAAGACTGCCAGCGGGGTATTTATGAATCAGCCCTAAATTCCTTGTGTTGTGATGGAGAGACTTTCCATACACAATTCGGAGGATCTTATATTAACTATTTTAAGGTTAAACTGTGAGGTAAGCCCTGCTTTTCTTGTTCGTGAAAAGAAAGTTGTGTATCTAGAAAAAAAAATTTGTTATGCGATGTGGTATTCCTCACTTGAACAGGGAATTCTGAAATTGAAGCATAGATGGTAAAAGGAGCAACAGTGCCAGGAAAGTTGAACAAACAAATTACTAGGAGCTAGAAGAAATAATTAATGTCCAGGAAATAAGTGGCTGATAAAATTTCAGTTGCTAAGCACAAATGAAGGTTTTATGTTATTGGTTGATATAATGGGAAATCTAATTATTTGGCACCTAGATGAGGTAACAGGTAAGAAATAAATGTATGCTGTATGTTTTCAAAATGGGTTAATCTTAGGTAAAGAACATTACTCTTTTGGACAGTGTTGTGACTTTCTGAACAAGAACATGAGTATAGACCATGAGCAGGCTTTCCTTTCAGTTTGACACAGACTGTGGACCTTGTTCCTGGTGGCATGCAGGATACTCTGATCCTTAAACCCAGTTTAAGGACATGATTCGTCTGTGAAGCTTTTTTTTTTTTTTTTAAAGTAATTGCAAGGGAGTTCACTGGATATTTTAAGGGATTTTTCTGCTTGAGCTTTACTGTTTAAATACTAGAAGCAAGTCTGTTCATAATGACTGTCATGCATCATACATTTGGGGTTTATAATTCCCTCGATATTTAATTGTGCTGATGGTCTTCCATTATATTGTGCTGGTCTTTCTGAAAGGAAAGACAAAAGGCAAATCTCAGCAATGTATTAATTTCCTAATATGTGGCATACTGTGGAAGAAGCCTATCTAGTGGTTAAAGCTTGGCCCATTAGTTAAAACACAAATTAAATCCAAATTAGACCTTCTGGATTGCTTAATACAATGTTCTCTAACAAGGGATGTGACTCAAGCCTGCCCTTGGACTGTCAGTAGCTTCTTGAGTGCTTAGTAGCTTCGAGAGTGCTCAGTAGCTTTGTTCCTGTTGGCGAATCCTTTGCCAGATGAGTCATTAGGGTAATCTTTGTTGTCAGATCTGAGTCTTCATCAAGTTGAATTTGAGTGCTACCAAGCTAGTTTATTTTCCTTGTTTGTGAAGTGCAGTTTCTTTGAGGATGCTTTCTTATTTGAATTGTTTCGAGCAATGTGACTTCCACTTACTACTTTGGAAGAATTCTGAACATTTGAATGTTTTGGATCAGAAAACAGAATGTTTTCTTGAAATGTTAACAGATACAGCACGTCTTCCAGGCTGTATTAGTATGAGAGGAAAAATTATTGCTACCACATACTTAAATGTTGGGATTATACTTGTAGACTTTTCAGTGAATCTCATTTTATGGTGTGCATTTGAGTGTGTGTGTCTCATCATTACTGCTTTCTAGGTTTGTCCCCTGTCTATCAGTGTTAAATAACCAAATCTTTTATAAAGGATTGTGTTTGAAAGAATGCAAAAATATTATCCTCTGTGTTTTCAACTACTGAATGTTGCTTGAGGTTAG
The DNA here is from genome assembly GCF_000737465.1 of Haliaeetus leucocephalus. Classification (NCBI taxonomy): domain Eukaryota; kingdom Metazoa; phylum Chordata; class Aves; order Accipitriformes; family Accipitridae; genus Haliaeetus; species Haliaeetus leucocephalus. The sequence continues at coordinate 57,688 of NW_010972589.1, forward strand.
TGTTGAAATTTCTTCCTGTTCAAATGAAAGCTTATATATTTCTGGAAGGCCAATATAATACATCAAATAAATTCCATTTAAACCTTAAAAATAATCTTATCAGCAAATTCCACTGCTTTGTTTCCTTGGTAGTCTTGTTAAGTAAGCGTTAGGTAAATTTAATGTTGGTGTCAGTATTTGCAGTGCACTCAGCAGTCTGACACATTTCTGATGCAGATAATTCTGCTGGAAAATACTTCATTTTCTTAGCTTTAGTTTGATTTTTATGTGGGCTAATGCATCATGTAATGTATTATGGTTAAGTCATTTACAGTCATGTAAAATAGCTTATTGAAATTAACGTGTTTTTCATTGTATTTTTAATGTCTCATGCTGGCACATACGTATTCCTTAACTTTTCCTGTCAGTCATGTTTATAACTACTGTACTAGTGTACACCAGTCTAATCAAGCACGAGGAGCTGGAGTACCTCCTTCTAAATCGAAAAAGGGCCAGACACCTGGAGGTGCTCAGTTTGTTGGCTTGGAATTGTACAAACGGCTAAAAGAATTTCTGAAGAACTACTTGACAAATCTCCTTAAGGTAAGATTAGATCAGTCTGCATTTGTAGTAGTAATATGGGCTGGGTTGAGACAAGCTTGTATCAACAAACCTAGAGGTGTACGCAGCCGCTGGAAATAAATTGAATGATCTTGAAATTTGCTTTTGTCTCCATTACCCATTAGACTGTTTTGTAGGCTAAGTGTACCTGTGAGCTGCTTTTCCTCTTCAAGCTGAAACATCACTTCTGTATTTTATTAGATGTAATGTTATGTGCTATCTTAAGCTGTCCTGTATCTTGAACAAGAATAGCTAGACTTTCTAACCAATTAACCAGCATACTAGTAATGCTGAAAAAATGGGTTTCTGTAATGTTGAAAATGCCTGATGGTAGCCATGAATTTAATTTAATAAATAAATTACTAATAGATCTGGATGTTGGGCTGCTTTGTAACAGAGTGGTTCCTAGTTATGTTTGGAAAGGAACCATGCTTTTAACTTTTGCGATTTTAGTTTTGAGCAATAATAAAAGAATTCTTAGTGTCCTATCAAGTCTACTGCATAATTAATTTGTGAAGCTGTATAAAGGCATCTCTGAGGTCTTACCAGAATGCATTCCTGGTTTTATTCCCTTCTACCTTCAGGCTGTAGTGGTCCAGTTTGGAAAGATACTTGAACTTCCATGTGTTACAACTTTATCTTCTTTTTTTCTGTAACAAGAACTAATGTGATGCCATAACCATTTCCAAGAATACAGGGTTCCATTTACTACCTGACAGGGTCCTAGAGAAGACCCCATCTATGCTCACCTTTTTCAGCTCCCCAAGTAGCAGCAGTGGGAGTGGGGGGTATATTTTATGCAGATTGGCATGTTGAATGCATTACCATTGCACTGGCATGTTTTACGTAGCGCACTCATCGGTGTCACTTGCTGTTTCTAATGTGGTGTGCTCTTGCTCCCTCCCACAGGAGGGATGGGAGTTTCTTCTGGAGCTTTGTCTATGCTGTGTATTTTTTTACCAGTGTTTTAATTTCTAAATCTCATACTGGTCTTGTGCTTTATTAATGTAGCACGATAATAGTGCTAGTAATACATTTAGCATTATATTTCCTATAAATACATTGCATGGTATAGCTTTATTACCCAGACAGTTTGTACACCCTTATATATCTTGGTTGTACCTTAAAATTACCCAACAGTACTGGCAAACGGTTGTTATTTCAGGATGGTGAAGATTTGATGGATGAAAGTGTGCTGAAATTCTACACTCAACAGTGGGAAGATTATAGGTTTTCAAGCAAAGTATTGAATGGGATATGTGCCTACCTCAATCGACATTGGGTTCGTCGTGAGTGTGATGAAGGTCGTAAAGGAATATATGAAATTTATTCAGTAAGTAGCTTTTTGAACTGTGTGTTTTATCCATTCCATCTGTCATGTTTGCATTATCATCCTGCAGATTGCTCCTTGAAACTTGTAGGAAGTTCATAGAAGTTTTGAAGAAGTGGGCAAAATGGAAATCTCCCCACTTTCCATACTCTCACCCCAGTATATCTGTAAAAATTCCGTGGGTCTAAACCTGTGAGATGTTCAACTGCCTTGTACCTATTGGGACTACCAGTATTAGACTGTCAACAGTTGTCTGTTTCTGAATATTTGCTTCTTATACTGTTATCTGTGTGCATCAGCATGGCCTCGTCATTCCACTTAGAATTCAGTCAAGTGTTTCAAATATAGATGGAGAAGTAAATTGCTTTTTTTTTTTCTGTTGACTTCAATACACCTCTACAAATTTTTTAGCATCCAAGCTGCTAAGATTCAGTCAACATTTGGTTTGTTATAAGTTATTTTGGTACAGTTCTGAAAGATTGAGATGTACTCCTGATAATTTTTTTTTTTTGTAATGTGAAGTAATATAAACAAGGGAAGAACATAGCAGAAGTTCTGGATCTCAGATAACTAGAAGTACTTTTTTTTTTTTTTTTTTTAATAAAGGATAATTATTGTCCTTGCTGGTGAAGTATTAGGAAAGCGATGTGTTATTTAACCGCTTCACTAAAATAACTGCATATGGTTGAAAAAAAGTTGGTATCCTTACCCTTACTTCCTTCCCTCTTAACTTCACTAGCCTAATACTAAGGGACTGTGTCAGCCTGAAAATCGCCAACAGAAAAAGCTGTATGGTGTCAAAGTAACTTGCAGGGTTTGTTAGTTTTCAGAGCTGGCAGCGGATCACTGTCAGAAAAGGGACATCTTAGGTAGAGTTGGTAATAAAGCAAATGGTAATTTTATTGTGAAACAGTCTTGTTGCATGAGAAATGTGTGCCAAAACATAATTATTAAAGTATGCTGAATAATCAGAACTTTTTTATCAGCTTTCCTTAAGGAGTTGTCCTGCATGTATATGTGTATATATATAAATATTTTGTTTATTCCATCTTTCATCTCCCTTCCTTTGCTTCTAGCTTGCCTTGGTGACCTGGAGAGACTGCTTATTCAGGCCATTAAATAAGCAGGTATACGTGTGTGTGTATATATATATATGTTATAACTATAGTGTTATTTTATAGGGTTAATTTTATATATTGTTAGTAACTGTTCCAAGGAGAATTTGGGGGGTGCAGACCCAGAAAATAAAAAGGAGCTGCCACCTTCTCTTTTGTGATGTTAAAATGATAAATATTTGGGGGGAATGGGCCTTTCTCTATGTGTGTGGTTGAACCTTGATACCAAGACTGTTCCGTTACCTCTTTGCAGAGGGAACCCTTGGCTTTCCCTGCCTGTCGTGTCCCTCCCCCCCCCCCAAAAAAAAAAAAAAAAAAAAAGCAAAGGGGGCTCCTCTTAGATGAAGTAACAACTTCAGCTGTTTCTAAGCCAGGCAGGAAAACAGGCTGACAGTCATGTCTTAAGGTTTGAGAGTCAAGATTGTATGAGAACAGATAGTGACAGGCCTGGGATTTTGGTGTCTTCTAATGTTGCTGTGAATCTTTAAATTCACACTGATGCCTGGGAGATTCAGGTCAACCGAATATTTTTAATTAGTGAATCAGCGCAATATAAAACAAGACATTCCATCACAACAAAATAATATATCTATGTATGTTGATTTCACTCTTATTTACCAGTACTTCATGATGAAAAGACTGTATTATATTATGAAAATACTAGCTAGATTTCAGTTTAAGAGGAACAGTAGTTGCAACACATTATTTATCAGCATAAGCGGATAGCTTTCTTTGTGTAAAATACAGGTGGTTAATTCGGCTCTTACTGCAGAGTTTTCTTATATTTCAGGTATAAAACAAAGAGAAGTTTGATTTAGAAGGTGCTTTTTGAAATAAATTAAAAAAAACCAACTACCACCAAACAAACAAAAAAAACCCAACAAAAACCCCAAGCACTTTCCTACCCTTTTACAGCTCACCACTAATCAGACTGTAATTATGCTGTAGAACTTAGAGGTGTAGCATACTCTGTGATGTCTGTAGGAATTTTGTATGTTCAGGTGGTGTCCTTAAATTTTGTTCTCAGGGGGCTTGACTTATCTTGAATATAGGAATACACTCCTGATTAAATACTATGCTTGACCTACCAGCTGCTTTCTCTGTGCTTGACTTGCTTTTAATCCTTGTTTTCTAAGGTAACAAATGCTGTGTTGAAATTGATTGAAAAGGAAAGAAATGGTGAAACTATCAATACAAGGCTGATCAGTGGAGTTGTACAATCTTACGGTAAATGAGATTTATTTAAGGTTTTATTACTGTCTTAAAAATAAATGAATATATATCCCCTATCAGAGCCCAGAAGTAGCATCCCACCTCCTTGGATGTCCAGTGAAGATTTTTACAGTAAAATAAACGCAGTTTTATATTGTTTAAATCCATGTTTGTAGAGACACTTGACACAATTACAGTTGATTATACCATACTTGTAAAGCTTGAAAGCGCAACTGATAGACAAGAGCGTTCATTGTTTATGAATCATTTATTTGGGAGCTAAATCTGGAAGGGGGGAAGCATACTAGTTTACAAAGTGGAGTAGGGTTGGGTTTTGCCATTTGCATGAAATTGAGAGCTTTGCCATGCAGATTAATGTCTTGTTTCATTAATAAAAAAGCATCTATGCATATAATCTGGAACGCTTAAGGGGAAAAAATGGGAGGGGAATTTGAATTAGCTTTTGAGATAGTGAAGTTTTCCAAATACATCTAGTAACATATCAAAAAGTGCAGTTTACATGAGTAATGTCTTTTACTGCTTATTTTTAAAATGCAAAATAAAGGTATACTTTTAAAAGTTTAAAAAAGTGGTGCTGGAGGTAATTGATTACCTTCGTGTAAGTTAGAAGGAAGGTACCTGTTTATTTGCCAGAGACCACTTCATAAAAGACAATTTTGTCATTAATTGCTCTTTGTTTGTGTTTTTGTAGTGGAGCTGGGGCTGAATGAAGATGATGCATTTGCAAAAGGACCTACACTAACTGTCTATAAAGAATCCTTTGAATCTCAGTTTCTTGCTGACACAGAGAGATTTTATACACGAGAAAGTACTGAATTCTTGCAACAGAACCCAGTCACAGAGTACATGAAGAAGGTAAATTATTTAATAAGCTTTGTGATTATATTCTGGATACAGATATTTTTTAGAGGTGAAGCAATATAAATTATTGGCTTTTATTATCAGTTTCTTAAAATGCTGATTATTTTACAGAAACAATTAGCTCTTTCTCCCTGTGGTGATTTGCTTCTGTGTTTATCTGGTACAAAGTTTGTCTCCTTAGTGAATTTCAGTAAGTACAATGAAAGTTTGAAAATTTCTTAATGGGCAAAATGGAAGAGAATGTTAAAATAAATTCAGATTTTGTTAGACTTCAAGACACCAAAATAGTCATTCTGCTTTAGACCTGCAAGTTTACTGTTCCTATACAAGGAACTGTGTGTTGGCACATTTATTGAAATCTCTTCCTGAGAAAGCTGGCCAAGGAAGTAGATCATTAATTAGCTTTAATTCTCTCAGGATATTTTAATGTAATGAACCCTACACAATACTTCTGATCAACAGAGGCCACATTTAAGTTCTTAGATAGTCTCTGGTTTGGGGGATCACAGAAAGGGCAATTAAGAGCAAGCTGGATAAACACTGACTATTTCTAGCCTGGTTATTGGGTCAGTCTTACTGAACGTGAAATAGATAGGTCATCTTCCATCTTGGACAACTGCTGTTTTATATATTTTTCTCAGCATGATTCCTCACTTTCCGAATTGCTTGGTTTTCCCCTTTCAGTTTAATTTAAAAAAAAAAAAAAAAAGAGCTTTCCGAGTATGTAATATGCAGATATGCATCCGTCCCTACAGTATCTTTGTGTTTCTTTTGTGTAATGTAACTCTTTTTGCCACAGAACCTGTTGTGTCTGAGTCTTGGCATTAGAGTAAATGATTTACCCCCCGCCCCCCAAAAAAGGGGTGGGGCTGGGGAGTCCTAGAAATAACATAGTAAAACAAATCCTGCTTTTAGTGCATTGGGATTGTTGCCCAGTAGTTCCCAGACCTACCTATGTTTACTTTTGTGTTGTTGAATTAATGAGTTTTGCTACTTCCCTTTCAATTTCTTGTCTTTACTTTCATCCTAAAATATATATTCACAACCTGAATGATTGGCTCATCCAGGCTTCCTTGGTATAGGACAGTAAAAAGCTATCTGAAGGTCATTGCTATTTCAAGAACTAGAGATTAGTGGCAAGTAGAAAGAACTTACTAGTACCCCAAACAATCTTCAAGACTTCAAAAATCCACAAAAGAGCAACTCGCTTTGCTTGAAGCTGGTGTTGAAGCTGAAAACACGTATAAAGCTAGCAGAAGGCAGGGGAAGTCTTCAGCAAGAAAGTGTGTAGCCTTAAGTCTCTGCTCAAATTAATATACTAGAGATGTACACAAGCTATTTGGGCTGTGTTGGTATCTGCTTACAGATAATGTGCATACATGAAATCAGACTGAACAAGAAACTGTTTTCATTACTCATTTCCTGGGATTTAACTGATGAAACTGAAAAAGATGTGTGTTAGACTACAGTAAATATGATCAGAGCTTGCAAAATGATACAAACTAAGGGATGTGACCTAACTGAAAGGGGAAACTTACCAATTGAGCTAAAAGCTAGTTAACTGGAACAAATTATCTGATCTCTCTTGTCTGCATGCTCTGCTGGAGACATCAAGAGAAGTCATGCAAGTTTTCAGAACTATTAATTTAAAATTCAGATAAGTTTGTCCTTCAGTTTTATCTTACTTCATTATGCCTAAGGATTAACATTTTTTTACTTAAACATGACGAGGCAGTTTTGTAAACTTCTTAATGATTTTTTTCTGTTTGGGTATTGTAATCTTGCATACCACTTAAATGCCTGGAACAGGAGTAGTACTCCCCATAATTATTACTCAGGTATTGCTAGAATTAGGGTTCTTTTCTGTTCTGAAGCACCTTAAATGAGACTGATGTGAAAAGCTGTAAGTTGTTCAGCAGTCACATGGCATACTAGCGATAAGAAGCCTTAAAAGACATGTTGGAAGTATACTTCGTTTGTAGTTCAATCTGCTATTAGTACACTTACTTGGGTTTCTCACTGAAGCACTGACCATTGAGTTCTAATTGGGGATAAATAGCATTGCAAAATAAAAACAAAAATAAACCTGTTGGAGTACCTTAGTGCACACCAGCATAACATCAGTGTTACCACGATATAGTAGAATTTTGGTTGTTTCTTGTAGAATACTCAATGAAATCTTACTTAGAATTAGGATATGTGTATGTAGTTATACAGGCAGACTTACTGAGTTTAGAAGGATTGTGAATTTTTCTTCTCAGGCCAGAACTCATGAGTAAAGGTGGCATGGCCTGATGTGCTGTAGGGAAAAAGGTCAGTATTTCTTAAGACTGTCCCTTGAAATAAAGTCTCAAACTGAACTTTTGATCTTTATAATTAAAACAGCCAAAGATACTGTTATGTGAACTAATTATTTTTCCCTTGTTTTTGAAATATGACCTCAAAAGGAAAATGGAATAAGAACAACACAAAAAGTGAGAGAGGATAAGCAAATTTGAAGTCAGAGTGAATGTTTATTTTCATAAAGGAGCTCAAAGTGAGAGTTGACTGTTAACATTAAAAGTGAAGGTCTAAGGATATTTTAAGAAGCAGCATTAGAAATGGCAGAATTTCCTGAACTACAGAAATAAAGAATTGGTTAAATGTAAGATAAATAGTCCTACTAGTCTGATTCCAGTTTCCAGCGTTCGTCAGAAAGATTTGCTGCTATTTGCTGTCATTAAGGAAGTCGATTGTTATTCCTTACTGGTAAGAAACTGGCAAGTACTCTGAAGCATGAGTTTATATCTCTTCCCAAACTGTTGATTTTGTTTCCCATATTTTGACCTGTACTGGTTTAACTGTAGGAGACAGTAATCCAGGACCATTTCACAAGAGCTAGGTGCAAAATTATTACAGAAAGGAGTGAAGCTAACAGTGGCAAGAGATTATTTAAAGCCGTCTGTGTATGATGCAGTGTACTTGCAGTGAAATTGTTCTTTTGTTGTTGTTGTTGTCCATAATATGATCTCTCATGCTTAGTTGTTATTCTTAAATACTAGGAAAATGCATTAACTTAATTTCTTTCTCTTGTTGACATTATTAATTTAAATAATTTGGACTGATAAGGGGACATATACACTTAATCCCTAATAACGTGCTGCAACTACAGATGGCTTGTAAAGTGAGTCTTTAACACTTTTGCAAACAAAATAGAGGTAATCGTTACATAAACAACTTTAGTTTTACGTTTTGGCATAAGTACTATTCCTCAAGTGACATTTAGAATTTTGGTTTGCTGGGATGTAGCATTTCATATGCCAAATTAAACGCTAGTATAATTTAAATGATTGTAGATTATTGGGAAGAGTTTCTCTGTAAGAATGTCGATGAGAACATTCAGATAAATTTGTCATGGGCATACTGTTAAATTGTAGTTTATGTTTGTCTTAAAATTACCTCTGTAGCTGGAGAGCTTGCTCATCCTAAAACTGCCAGCATCTCATGTCAGCAGCTTTTTCTTTTTCTGACAGCAGATTTCCATCTGTAAACTTATTCAGAAGCAACAGGAAAATAATCTTGCTGTGATCCTTCCCCCCATTTAAACGGTATATAACATTATCCTCAACATAAACATCAATTCCATATGTATATTATGATTCCCAGAAGAGTAACTGCTTAAGTAGGTGGACCATAACACTGTATTAGTGAGAGGTTTGATTTTTGGTTGTTGTTTCCTAGATTAATTTACTAAATAGTAATCTGGTTTTTGCTGTTGGATTTCTGTTCTGCCTTCCATACAGGTTTCATGTTTCTCTCTTCTGTTCTGCAGGCTGAAGCTCGCCTTCTTGAGGAACAGCGTAGAGTTCAGGTATATCTCCATGAGAGCACACAAGATGAGTTAGCACGAAAATGTGAGCAAGTACTTATTGAAAAACACCTGGAGATATTTCATACAGAGTTTCAGAATTTGTTGGATGCTGACAAAAATGAAGGTAAGGAGATTCAAACATTGATTTTAAGCTTAGAACTCCTCCCTGATGATTTGTGAATAATGTAAATTCTGGTGATAGCTAAATGTGGTTTGTTCAGGAATTAGGTTAAGAGAGAAGATGGTCACTAAACTGATTGACAAGCAGCTTTTGATTAAATTGGGATGGCTGAGAATGTTGCCTCAAGAAGTCTAGTCCGATCCCAAATATTAAGGGAAAACAGCACTAATTTTGATTTCTCTTAACATGGCTGGAAGAGCTTCAAGAGCACTTGAGCCATCCTTCTGGCAAGAGCTGAAGCTTGCATGAGAGAGATAGGAGACGAAAAACAGACCAGTAGTCTTACCAGCTGTTTCAGTTTAATCCATGGATCTTTCTGAGTCAGCAGTGAGAATTTTAAAAGAAGGATGTGTAGGAAATGTTAAAAGAGGAATAGAAGCAAATAAGGAGCTTCTAAAATATAGTATATAAAATATATAAAACTGCATATAGGGCACAAGGAAAGGGTGGAAATTATTAATTGGGGAGATAATTTTAGCTGTGAAGACAAGTCTTAAGTGCCTCTAATGGATCAAGTTTATACCTTTGTAGAGAACCCATAGAGTAGAGACTTCTTCAGTGGTTCCTTTAAAATATGTAAAGATTATCAAAGAGTTAAGGTATCTTTAAGGAATTGCCCGTTGTATTGGTTTTTATGAGTTTCTTCAGGAGTTAATGCTTAGCACAAAATAACAGTCAAAACTAGGGCCATATACTTCTTGTGCATCATGCAGATGATAAGGATGAATGGTGCTTCTGATTTTTCCAGTTGGGGAATTAATTAAATCCATATAGGAAGTTGAGGTAAGGCTCTGTAGCTGAAATACTGCTTTTAAGAAAGTGACAGAATTTAAGAGGTGGTATGATTAAGTTACTATTGATGATACTGTTTGTTTGAGAGTTGTGAATTGCAACTGTGGCTGTCTATTTGATATATCAACCTTAAAAGAGCAACTATGAATAATTACTATAATCATTGTGTTGATAACTAAGAGATCCTTCAAAATAGAAAAGGGCAATTCAGCATGATTAGTAGGTCAGAAGTTGCCCGTTTCAAATGTAAATAGAAGATTTTTATCCTGTACTAGCATTTAAGTCAGATGTTGTTTATGTTTAAATAAATGTATTTTCTCTGTAATTGGAAGAGATTTTGATACAGGTGGGTGTTGTCAGAAGACATTTATAAAGTCATTTTACTAGTCAATAGAAATAGTAATGGCACAAATAAGAAAATTTTTCAGGACTCAGGAGGCCTTCCCTGGCTTTTCTTTTTTTCCCTTACTTTATCAAGCTCATGGGTTATTGTGAGCCTTTAATACAGTCACTTACCATAGTGATGCAATTCCATAAGTTTGTCAGGGTAAAAACCAAAACGAAGTACCTTGTGTCTTGGGCACCGTCCTGTTATATGTCTTTGGTTTTACTTTCATTTGGGTTATTTCTAAGAATAATAAGGCATTTTAAAATGCCTGATTTTTTTATTTCTTCTTTTAAAAAATATTTTCTTTTATCTTATCGGGCTTTACTTTGCAAATTACAGTAGTTCCCTGGCCCTTTTTAAGTTTCGTGAAGTCTCAAGATGAGAAACATTTATTTTGAAAGATTTTTTTGAGAATTCATTCTTTAATCACTGTAATCAGTTCACTCTCAAATTTGTAATATACCCTACTGTAGACTATCCTAAACTTGTAATAAAATCTTGCTCTTGATTAAAATCTTTATTGCTTTGCCCTTGAAAGTAGGCTGGTTTTGAGGTCCTCCTGTGTGAAGTGTGTTAAGCATATCATGTTACAGGCCACTCCTGTTGATGTTCTGTAACTTTTTTATCACATTGTGCAACTAGTTATAAAAGTTGCAGGGTGCGTTTGCCATGTGTTACTTATTCACATCAGTATGATACCTACAGGAAATAATTATGTTTATTGGGAGCAGACTGTAATGATTTGGGTGGAGTCACTGTGTAAATCTTCCTTGAGGCTTTGTAGCATCTCTTCCCTATTTTACCAAATACAGACATCCTGATAGACCGACCTGTGAAACCTTATTTGTGAGTAGGTGTAGCAGCAGCTTATTATATTTATGCATGGCATTATCTTCTACCTTTTTTTCTAAAATTCTCTTCATAAAAAACCAGCATTCTTAACGTTGTTATAAAAGTTTAACAGCAGGTTGCAAATGTGGTTTTCAGAGAGAAAAAAATGTTTTCTTTTCAAATCCAAAAGTTTAAACTTGCCAAAGTTCTAAGGAATGGAAAGCATTGCTTCAGTATTAAAGGCATCAAGTTCTGTGTGTTGTATTTCAGAGTTAAATGGTGATACAGCTGCTTGATTGCTCTGTTTTATTTAACTGATAATTGTCAGGTGGTAATAAATTGCTCATAAACCCTTCAGAGAAGTCCTTACACTTTAGGAGAGCTAGATGCAGCTGACAACATAAAGATGGATTCCACAAAGTGAAATATCCTCATTAGTTTACAGTAACTTATTTGGTTGTTTACTGTTTCACTTGAGTGCGTGTTCAGTGAGGGCAAGATTACAATAGATAACTAGTGGGTTTGTGTACCTGGTTTATGGCCATATTGAAGTTTGCTTTTTATGGGGGAAAAAAAAAGAAAAATTCTGCACTCAGAAAGTACAAAGCATCTGCCCTATTGAAAATTAATAATAAAACCAAAAATCTCTTCAATTTTAGGCTTTCCAAAATTGCTAATTGATTTTGGAAAGTCTTGGCTGAAACCTGGTGAGATTTTAATATGAAGCTTTAATATATGTGAAATGACATCCAATTTATTTTTTCCTTTGTTACTTTTGTTCCAAGGTAATGCTTTTCAGAACCTGTTCTTTCCTGAGATACAATTACTTCTAGTGGTAATTAGTTACTTTAAACATTTTTTTTAGAGATGGCTTTATTGGAAGAAATTTGGTTTATAATGTTTCAGTTTATCTGCTAAGGTCATATCAATACATAATATTTTGCCTTAAATTTCCAATCATTACCACTGATGCTGCCCCAAGTAGAAGTGTTAATATATAAAAGGCACAGGTGGTGTTAGATCTCTTAGAACTATCCTGTTCAGAATAAGATTTAAAGGACAGTGGTCAGCTGGACAATGTTGTACTCTTAGCATGGCCTGCAGTAATACTAATGACAGCCCTAATTCATGGTAACACTTCAAAACTTCATCTAAATAAGAGGGTTTTAACTCCATTTTTAAATCATTGCACCTCTTTAAATTTATGAAAACTAGAAAACAGAAGTAAATATATTTCTGTAAGTCAGTTTTTTTTCTTCTCGAGATTTATATGGCATTGTGAAGATTAAACAGATCTTAATATTTAACAGGTTGTTTTCTCTTTAACTAGTCTTAGCTTTCCAGGTCAGCGCAAAGATTTGCTATACTGTAATTTTTTTTCTGTAGTTTTTTTCTGGCTTTTTACAGGAGCAGTTGCACGCGTGTTTTTGTTGATGATGGATGTTTAACCCCTCTTGGCAACTTGTAAATGAGAAGTTGGAGTTATAGCTAGTACAAATGGGAGATGTTGGCTTTCCTTGGGTTTTTTTTTGTTTGTTTGTTTTTTCTCTCTCCAGACTTGGGACGCATGTATAACCTTGTATCTCGAATCCAGGATGGCCTTGGGGAGCTGAAAAAGCTTTTGGAAACCCACATTCACAATCAGGGTCTAGCTGCAATTGAGAAATGTGGAGAAGCTGCTCTAAATGCAAGTATCCAATCAAAATAAGTCCTAGTGTGGTTGCTGCCAGTTTTACATTAGAGGAGGGTGAATGTTTCCTGATACAACTTCCAGTTTGCTTATATTTTCCCTCTCACTGATTTAATTTGTGAGGACTAGGCAATTCTCAAATGATAGTAGGCTTAAAACAGCAGTCACATCACTGTGTTACTACTCTTTGAGGTTTGGTGTTTGGTTTGGGGTTTTGTTTGTTTGGGGTTTTTTTTCCTTCTGAGTTTTTGCTCTCTGTAAGGATGTCTTGCTGCTTGGAAAACTGGCTGTGTAAATACAACATCCTGCACTTAGAAATACACCTGAAAGTCCACTGTTTCAAGAAGTAGTGTCTCCAGTGGACTGTATTTTATTTCATCATCTTATAGACTTCTGACTTGGATGGGACTGCGTGGAGAAGGTTTCTGTTGGTTTTAGGGTTTTGGTGAATGACTTTATTCTATTTGGAAAAGCATGAGAAATGTAAGAGGAGAAATGGTTGGAGAGGTCACAACAGAAGGAGCAGGTCAGGTCTTCTGCAACACTGTGGTCATTTAGCCATATAATTGGTTTTCTTGATTTGTATCCCATAATTGTAATTTCAGACTTAATTTTGTATTGATTAGGGTTTAATCTCGGCAACATGAAGTTGTTTAAATCCTTTGCTAACCTTTTTATCTATAGCCAATATGATATTTTCTAGCAAAAAAAAAAAAAAGAACAAAACATTCCACACAGCAAAATTAGGATAGAATATAGATTCTGGTAAATTTTCTTTAAAATGGGGTTTAACTTTGGTTTTTGACAGAATTCATTGTAACTTGTTATTGGTCTCGGATATTCTTGAAATGGGTTCATACTAGTAATCATTGAAGCCATAATCTGTAATGACTGCATGGAGAACAGTAAAAACTGTAGTTTTTCACACAGATTAAAATGTTTTACATGTGTGTAGTGTCTGTTGTTTATCTCCATAGTTTTAAGTGTGTAGCTTTTTAGCAGCGTTGATCGTATAGAAATCTTCAGCTTCATTTGTAGACATCAGCTTAGATTTTGAAATGAGATGGGCTCCCCCGACTGGTATCTCTCTTGAGTTTCTTTGTACTTAGGCCTTGAAAAATTTCCCAGAAAAATGAAAGCTTTCTTCAGGAATTAGTTCATCTTTGAGAGAGGGGAAGCCTGAGATTTGTATGTATTAGTTCTTTTGACTCCCAACTGTTCACAAGACTCTTCCTGATGATGACACTTTTTGTTGTTTCTTTGTCTTCCTCTTTTGTTCCTTTTCTTTTCCCATATGTTCGTTCTTTGTTTTCATAACAGTACCTCTGGCTGTGTCCCTTGGGAACCATCTTGCCTCTTCTTCCAACGTCCATCACACCACTGTATCACTATTCACCATTGCCTTGTTAGCCCTCTGTCACACTTAGGTAGGATTGATTCTGCCTAACTTCATTTATCTGTACTGTGTCTAAACAGGTAATCAGCTCCGCAAATGCTTCTCAGTTTCTCTGTAGTCAGTAGAGAGAAATAGTCATACCAGCTTGACTCATCTGACCTATTTTAGATTTTTACTGCAGAATGAGTTGTGCTGTAAACTCCATTAACTATATTAACGAGACTGCTCTTCAGTCAGAAGATTACTGCTTTTTGTGCCTTTGGTTTTGGTTTGTTTTTTCTTTTTTTGAGTCCTTGTAATCAGTAGATGCCTTTCTGAATGTCCTTCAAGTCCACTTAAATTTCTTGTCTGGAAGGTTGTCAATCTCAGTTCTTTATCTCAAGCATGGTATTAGATCGGTGGTCCATGTAGTCTCTGTATGTCTTCAGTGGCAACAGGAAATGTTTTTCAGGATCCTGATGCAACCCTGCCCGTCTTTTGCTGTTTGTTGCCAGCATCCAGAACTCTTACAATAGGAATGTTACAGGAGTACCTCCATGCCTAGTCCTTTTATTTATGGACCTGTTGTCCATGACTTTGTCTAATCTGTTCTTGAACCTCTGCTGATATTACCTGCTTCCAACAACCTCCTGTGGCAGCAAGTTCCAGAATTCCACTACCTTATCTGTAAAGATGTTCTTTACTTCATCTGTCTTAAACTTGTTTCCTATCACTGTCATCAACTGCCCCATAGTTATAAATGTGGCTTTTGGTGATTGCTCATCTTTTCTGTCATACTCCTGATTTTGTAAACCTTGTTCATAGGCCCTTTAAAACTTCTGATGTCCCAATTGAAGACTTCTGGCCTTTTTAGTCTGTTGTTCAGTGGCTGCTGTGGCTGCCTGGTGGTTTAGTTGCCCTTCACTGTTCCTACTCTGACTCCATCTTTATTGAGATGCAGGGATCAGAAATTGCACGTAGGACTCAGTCTGTTTATTGGCTTTTGACTGTCACTGGGTGTTGAACTGATAATTTTTAAGAACTGTCAACAATGACTGAGGTCTCTGTACTAAGTTGTACCTATTGGGGATACACGTGTTACGTTCTTACTAAAGATATTTATTTCAAGAGTTTCTTCTATAGCAACTGCCATTTTATGATTGTCCAGCTCTCTTAGGTCTGATTCGAATTAAGTTTATGTCTTTGAACATGTCCTTGGAAATTATTGTAATGGCTGAGTAAGTTTTCTTTTGTACTGTATAACATAATACACTCTGCACTCTGGTTGCTGTAAATGAAAGCTTGTGCTAATGTAAGTCAGTCCTGGACATAGGACCTAAACTAGTCTGGATACCGTTTTACCTTTAAAATATTTCTAATACAGACTTTCCCCATAAAAATTTGCTTAGGCCAGTGAGTAGCTCCATTTTGGAGGAAATAGAAAGCAGGAAGTTAGTGGGTTGCAAAAAACAATCTGTCTTTATTGCAGGATCCAAAAATGTATGTACAGACAGTGTTGGATGTCCATAAGAAATATAATGCTTTAGTCATGTCTGCATTCAACAATGATGCTGGCTTTGTGGCTGCACTAGACAAAGTAAGTATATGTAGCAGTATACGAATGTTTTTGTTGGTTTTTTTCTATTCATTGTTTTGTCTCCCAAAATTTCACTGTCTTTTGTGATTTATAGGCTTGTGGTCGATTTATAAATAATAATGCAGTGACAAAAATGGCTCAATCATCCAGTAAATCCCCAGAGCTACTGGCACGATACTGTGACTCTTTACTAAAGAAAAGGTACGTCTTCAAAGACAAATTATTCTTTCGGGTTGGCTTTTGTTTTAAAAGGTTCTAGCATATGAAGTTTTATATAGTATCTTCAGAAACAGAACTTTAATGTTTCAAGAAAAATTAATTATACCAAATTCTGAATACAAAAATTTCAATAGGACCGTTCCTAAAGATTATGTGGAGTTTACTTTTCCTTTTTAAAGATGAGGGGGCAAATAATAAAAGATCTAAGATCTTTCTTTCCTTATAGGAAACTAAGTTCTATTTTTTTTTAATAAAACAGAAGGGTTTTTTTAGTTTGTTTTTGGTTTTGTTTTTTCCCCCAAAAAAATTGAGTTGTGTTGTATGTTGTAAAGAGATGCACATTCCTTTTTTCCATTAAAACTCATGCTTTCCTCTTGTTGTTTTCTCTATATCTATATTCCATCTGGGCAGAAATTGAGGAAGACAAAAACTGCTTTCTAACTTCTTGTGGCTCATAATTTAATTAAGGTATTTGGCTTCAAATGATTCAGCAGCTCATATATTGAGTTGGTATCAGTTCAGTTCATGCTGGATTGGTGTCAGTTTTGTCACTAGCAGCTTTTCTAGCTGTTTTGGGGGAGGAAAAAATCCACCACCAAACAACCCAAAACCAGAAGAACTTGCTTGCTTTTCCCTTCCCCATCTCCTCCTTCCTTCAGCAAAGGATTTATTTTCTCCTTTATAAATACTAGCTTTCTGAACGGTAGATTTGGTGTATGCCTGATGGACAAGCATGATATGGAGGAAAACAATGTGGTGCCACCTGAGCTCTCACCCAGTCAAGACCCAGCTCTCTGAGCTGTTTTCTTTTCACTGTACTAAGATAGCATTTAGCAGCAGAAAAAAGGCTGGAAGAGAGAGATCCATGTTTAAGCCCATAAATCCTGAGAAGTATCAGGCTAGCAGGAAGTCCGGAGCAATTCATGGTCCAGGGCTTCAGCCTGTTGTTTAAAAATCGCTTACTTCAGAATTGGTTACGTGTGGAGTAGTGAAGAGAAGTGTTCATTTCATTACACTGTTTCCTCTCTAAAGAGTCTTTGATCCCAAAACTACTCAATCTGTGTTCCTTTATTTATGAAATTTCCATATACATCCATATGTTGTTTTAATTCAGTGGTTTGGGGACTTATTAAAAATGCACTACTTTAATTGCAGCTCAAAGAATCCAGAAGAAGCAGAATTGGAAGATACACTCAATCAAGTGGTAAGATTTCTAGAAATACAGTTCTCTTCTGTGTAAGCTTTGACAAGATAGTAATACTCAATTATCACACAAGTCAGATGAGAGAAAACCTTTTATTTTGTATGTTTGATTTCATTAGTTCATATTTCAGCTTGTCAGTAATAATCTTCATCTCTGTGTGGCTTGTTGGTTGTATTTCTTTTTTTATTAAAAAAAAAAAAGAAAGCCCTTTACAGCAGATTTAAAGCGGCTAAATGGAATTTAAGCTTTTATTTCATTTTTATATAGACATATATATAACTTCTATAATGTATTTTTATATAATTACATATATGCACTACATATTTATTCATATATAAGGCTGTACATGTGGAATATACAGTTAATGTGTTTAAAATAGTATCCACATTTGAAACAAACAGCACCATTTCCCTGCCCCCACCAAAAAAACCCAAACCAAATAAGCCTGCCCTTAAAAATTTAAGTGCAAATGAAGTAGCTACTGCTACAGCTTTTTCAAGACAAATGCTTAATTTTTTTTTCCTTGCAAATTATCTTGCCTTTTCCAGATGGTCGTCTTCAAGTACATTGAGGATAAAGATGTGTTTCAAAAATTCTATGCTAAAATGCTGGCAAAAAGACTTGTACATCAGAACAGTGCTAGTGATGATGCTGAGGCAAGCATGATCTCTAAACTAAAAGTGAGTATTCCATGACTGTCCTATGATCTACCATATTGCAGGTCTTCAGGCTGCCTTGGAAAGCACTGATGTATGTCCTTTCATTTTGTTATTTTATGTACAATAGAAAAATACACAACCTGGGTTTTCCCCCCCCCCCCCCCTTTTTTTTTTTTTTTAACCTCCTAGAAACTTGTAGTGCATGTCTGTCTGATGAAGTCCTAGGAGCTTGTAGTGCATGTTTGTCTGATGGAGTTAAGCGTAATTATTCTTATCCAAATGAGTGACATGGATATAATTATCCAAGGGAATGCCTGCTGAAAAGTTGCTTAATTTCATTAACCCTTGTTCATTCAGGGTCAAGCAAAATAAGATCCAGTACTCTTTTAATAGTCTCTTTCATTGTGTGTTTTGCTTCATTTTTAAACAAAATTTTCTTCAGTTTTTGATGACAGTTAAAGAGCATGTCTAGTTGGGATCAGTACTTTGAGTAAGGGAAATACTGAACTTTGTACATCATCTTTTAAGAAAATAGGCCTCGATACTTTGTTCTCATTCTCCAATGTCAAAAATGTCTTGCTGACATATCTGTGCTTTTAAAATACAGCAAGCTTGTGGTTTTGAGTATACCTCCAAGCTGCAGCGGATGTTCCAAGATATTGGTGTAAGCAAGGACTTGAATGAGCAATTTAAAAAGCACCTGACCAATTCAGAACCATTAGATTGTAAGTAATACATTTACCTAAGTTACTGTTGAGTAGTTTAGCTTCCTCTTATTTCTACAGAGCTAACTATATGAGGGAAGTATTCGATTTAAACATCGTATCTCCAGAAATTAGTTAGTATTGTTTTGACCAAGATAGATAGGATTTTTAATTTAGTCTTTTAGGTCTATACTTTGTTTTCTAATAGCACTTTATATCTTCTGTTATGGGTAGCCTCCTCCTGATTTTGCAACTCATATGTAGGTATGTAATTACATTAAGTTGAATTCTGTCTTTTTTTCTTTTTTTTTGATTGGAAAGATGTTTTTCTTTAAACAGTTTTGATTTTGAGCACAACATGGCTTAAGTTCATACTTGCGTGAAAGTATTAAGGAAAAAAGGATCTTGTGTTTTAGGTTGTTAGACAGTCCTATCACTTTTTCATAAAGAAATATTTTTTTCACTGAAGCATGTTGAAACAAATTCTTTAAAGAATTTATAATTACTTGTTGGATTACATTTAGAGTTGTGTGTTGTCAGGCTTAAATTTTACTTAGTTTTTGTATTATTCTGACTTGCCCAAGATGCCTCACAAGTATAAATGTGAAATGTTTATTCTTGCAGTTGTGCGCTGTGGAGTGATGAGTTTTAGTTACACATAAAAATGAATGCTTATGACTTTTACACTTGCGTGTTAAAAGATAAATCTGTTGTGGGGATAGAAACAGGGTAATAACTTCTAGAAATAAGAGAAAATTGAGTGACTGTCACAGTAAATCTAAAGCTTTCCAACTGCAGCAACATCTTACTTGAATTCCTTTGGTTTATGGTCCAATTAAAAAAAACATATATTGATTAATGATTTTTCACCATGTTAGTTTGAGCAAAAGGTAGAACCGTTTCTTGTTTGTGTTAGAACTGGAACTCCATCTTCGAAGAGGGGGTGGGAGCAAGGGGGATAATGCAGCTCAGCCTCTTCACCTCTCTTCCAGTGGATTTCAGCATCCAGGTGCTGAGTTCTGGGTCGTGGCCGTTCCAGCAGTCCTGCACGTTTGCTCTGCCATCTGAGGTGAGGCGCTTTGCACTTGGTTCATCTGAACATGGAATGATCACGTGAGAAATTCGTTTTACAAGGCTGGTGTCTCCTCCTGTTTTGTTGTGTGTCAGAGAGGACTGGACGTGTCTCTGGTGTTTGCCTATTTGGCTGGAGGATATTTGGAACAAGATTAAGTGAGTAAGGTAGTAGGAGGGAACTGTGTGAAATATGTAACTTTCTCCTGTGGAAAGACCCTGGTTAATGAATCTTTCTTCAAAACATTCAACAATAACTGAAGCAAATCTTTGTTAGCGTATTTTTCTGTGTATACTTTCATTTAAGAAACTTTTTCTTGCCATTGCTTTGGCTCTGTCCGGTAAAATCTTTAGCTATTATAATCATTAGGTTTCTGTTGAGTGCTTATCCAGAATAGACGAGACATGAATACTTAACATCAGAAATAAGTTTAACTGCTGTTACCTGGAGGATGAAGGTGGTTAAAAGAAATCGCCTTTCTAGCCTTGCTTAGTGTATCATAAAAGGAAGAATGAAACTTAAATGCTTGTTTAGGTCTGTATTGTTAATGACACTTTAAAGGGGAAACACATAACAAAGGGAAATTTTCATCCAGTCTGAAGAATTTCAATACTTTAGATTTCTGTTTGTCTTATTCAGACAACATGGCAGTCGAGGGTGATCAGATTTGATTCTCCTTTGTTGGTTCCAGACCATGTTCTACTAAATGAAGGTAAATAATACTCTTTATTTATTTGTTGTTGTTGTTTTTATACAGTTAGAACGGAGCTATCAGAGATTTACTGCATTTTATGCCAGTCGTCATAGTGGAAGAAAATTAACATGGTTGTATCAGCTGTCCAAAGGGGAATTGGTTACCAACTGCTTCAAAAATAGATACACGTTACAGGTAAGGATAACATCATGCCAATAGAAGTGCTTGGTGATGATTGCGTTTAGAGGACTGGGTGCAGCTAATCATTTGAAAGACATGGATTCAAGCTCTGCTCCACTGCTCTTATGTTATCTGGATGAGCTGCTCAGCCTCTTTACTGCTCATTTGGAGATAATTGCTTTGCTTTACTTTAAAGGACCATTGTGCAGATAAATGCATTAAGTGTGTAGATGTTGCAGTAGTGGAGTTCATGTGAATATCTGTGCCCACACAAACTATTTTTAATAGATAATGCAGTGAATTGAGCTGTATTTTATTTGTATATCGAAATATTCGTTAACAGTATGTAATGATGTATCACAATTAAGTATTTTAAATCATTCAATTCTTTAATTGGGGTGAGGGGATGTACATTCATATGTATACACACATACATGTTTAGCTACTATTTACAATGCTCACATGCATTCATTAGCTTTATTCCTGTGAAGAATGCTGCCATCTTTAAATAAAGCAAAGCACAGATGCAAGACCTGATGGCTACAGATCTGTGCATTACTGAAATGAACATAAATCTTAGCCCTCCCCAGATAGTTGTTGGTGTTGTGGTTAATAGAACCTTTGTTATATGTTTGATTTATTTACTGATTCTTAAGATCTGTGTTTAAAAGAAAATTAACTTAGGAAAGGGAATACATTACTTGTGGCTTAAGCAGGTGTTGAACTGGGTTGTGTGAGACAACTGCAACCTCTTTGCATATGATCTGATGCTTCTTATACTTTCCTGTCTGCTTTCTCTCAAAAAGTAGACAGAGGAGGGGAGTTCGCAACAGTGAGAAGACACAAGATAATCTCAGACTTTGAACTTGTCATCAACATATGTTAATCCTGTGGTGATAGACATGAATAAGCCACTGATAGCTGCCTTCTTTATAAATTTGGTTTCATTATTCTGCTGGAGTTAGGAGGGTTGTGAGGATGAATTTAGTATTCTGTGTATGTTTTAATGAAGATTAAATGGGTAAGAGTCAGGGATTGACAGAGGAAAATAATTTAAAATTATTTTAAATAATAATTATTATTTTAGCAAGTAGAAAGATAAGGCTTTGACAACATAACAGAAGATTTGATGAAGTGTCTGCAGCTAGTTAAATGATCATAATCTTAGGGTTTATGTTTAGATAATGATGGAGGTAGAGTTCTGGTTGTATAAGTAAAATCAGATTTTTCTGTATTGTGTAGTGGTTAGCACTAGTTGGCTGTTGTCTGTTGTCCAAATGTTCCAGTATATGTATTCAACTGGTGAGTTTCAGGCTGTTCGAATTCAAAAAGTATGTTTGTTCATTCTCTCTCTCTGATTTCCCCCCCTTTCCCCTTCATTCTCTTTTTTTGGATCTGTTAGGCATCCACATTCCAGATGGCGATTTTACTGCAGTACAACACAGAAGATGCCTATACCGTGCAGCAGTTGACAGACAGTACTCAAATAAAAATGGTAGTGACTTTGCACATTTTACCACACTCTTGTGAACAAGTCTTTTGGTCTTCAGGGCTCTTCCTGCTATCGTAAGAAATTGGAATTAGATGTGCTTGAAGCCAGAGTCAGTCTGTCCTGAAGGAGACAGATGTGTTCTATTCTTGGTCAACTTCCTTTCCTGGTTTACTTTCCTGTAATTGTAACTGCCTAGTCTTCTGATGAATCTTGGTGTATATACTCCTGTTTATGACTAGAGTGAATTGTCTAGCTTCCTGCTGAGCTCTGGTAGTAAGTTTTCAGTGTTTCACTACATACATTTTTAATATTGAAAGACAACATTCTAGGAAAAACAGTGTTTTCCCTAAATGATTGATCTGCAGATCCGTTCTTCTTTACATCTCAAGGCTTATATACATGAACACAGTAAAATCTGCAGTTTCATTGGTTCATTCTGTTTTGTGGAAAAGGTTCCCTCCTTTTCTTTCCAAGTAGACTTTATGGCCCACAGTTTATTTGGCATCTGTGTCCTTTACTTTTAGAAATGCATACCTACAGAGTTACTGCTGATGATGGTTTACAGCAAACCCAGAAGTCTTATGGGGTTGCCATTTATTATAGATGCTATTTGACTGGCCGCATGGGGAATATGTCCTAACGCACAAAAAGGGCCTTATTACATTTTACTTCTGTGTACCAAGTTTTTACTGCTTTTTTTCCCACTCATTTTGTAGTGTTCTGCACTCATTAGTTCTTACGTGTATTCTTGTTGAAGTATTTTAAGTTAGAGAAAGGTGGTGTCTGTCTGTGCTGGTAATATTTTCTGTAATTTTGTAGGATATCTTGGCACAAGTTCTACAGATACTGTTGAAATCAAAATTGCTTGTAAGTAATCTTGCTTCTTTATGACCTGTTTAACATTCAGCAAAATGTATTCATATTTATTTATTTGTTTATTTTTTTTTATTTCTTGCAGGTTTTGGAAGATGAAAATGCAAATGTTGATGAGGTTGAGTTAAAACCAGATACCTTAATAAAACTGTATCTTGGTTATAAAAAGTAAGGAAAAACTTCGGCAGTGTAAATCACTTGTGTATAATGGGTAGCATCTTCCTTCTCTGCTTTCAAAATTTGGGTAAAACCTAATATACCTGGGATGAAAGCTCCAGGGTTCAAGTGCCAATTCAAATATAGATCCAAGGTGTACTAGCTTTAAAGGAGAGGGTTGGCTAGTAAGGGCGGTGGGTAAGATTTCAGCTATCTGACTTTATCATAAAGTCTCTCAAGGCCTGGACGTATTTTTGTATGTCCTTTTTGTTCTTTGATTCTTGTATAATTTATTTCTGGTAAGAAATTGTGCTGTTTTTTACTGAGGTGCATGACTTGCATGCACTCAGCAAAATACATTATAATGTTACAGTAGTGTACAGTGACCAGCAAAGGTCAAAGTTTTAAATGTTCATCCACTAGAGATAACATGAGAAGATCAGCAGGGTCATTTTAGAACTTCAGAGTGTACAGTGATTTGAAAACTTAATAAACACAATTTTTAGTAGTTTTTATTACATACTTTAACCAGTGTTATCTTCAAAAACAAACGCTGAAGCGTTTGTATATTTTAAGCTGTTCGCAGTACTGTGGTGACTTTTTATCATGCTTACCTGAGCATAGCCATACACACACATAAATTCAGTGGAGTTCAGTACTTCGGAAGATAAGATCTCAAGTGAAAGAAACATTATAAAACCTTTCCTTGTACGTTATTCTTTATCTGCTTTTTTCCCTCCTTGAGCAATAATTAAAGGTTTGAGAATTCATGGTCAGTTACGTTAATGCAGTGATGGAAAGAGCACAGCGTTGCTGCAGTGCGTGGCTCAGTAGTTCCCAATGTATGATGCACAGGACTATGCTAAACTAAGTAACAGATCCCCTCCCCACTGCAGCCAAGAGGCAGAGCGCTGCCTGGCGCTCCCTGGTGCCCCCGTGCTGAGGCTCATTCCCCACTTGTGACCCAGCACCTTGTCTTGAGAGCAGTCACGTGTGGTTGTGGTCTTGCCCTAGCGCAACCGTGGGCACTGGGCAGCATGTGAAAGAAAGGCAGAATTCAGTTTTACAGAACAAATGGATTTCTCCACATTATGGTCAGATTCCAATCTGTAAATTAGAAAGGCGATTCTATTTCCACTGACTTTCTTTGTCCCATTCACTGACTGGAAGCTTGTTCCTAAACATAGAAATGTTTCAAATACAGTGTGATTGTACAGTGCTAATTTGACCTAACAGAGCACTAGGTTGGATTCAGTAAGTTATAAACAATCACTAAAAAGGTATTTTGGTTGGTTGTGGTTTTTTGGGTTTTATTTATTTTTTTAAACTTGAATAAGATTGCCTAAAATTTTCAGAAGTGCCAAAGTCCCCTTTTGTTGTAAAAGCGACACCACCACAGTTACTTTATTTTGAAGTTGGGTTTTGTTTGTGGTGGGGTTTTTTTGTTTGATTGATTGTTTTTTAAATAGGCTAATTGTTTTATTAACCTCTGTTTTTCTTTACAGCAAAAAATTAAGGGTAAACATCAATGTGCCAATGAAGACTGAACAGAAGCAGGAGCAAGAAACTACACACAAAAACATAGAGGAAGATAGGAAACTACTGATTCAGGTGACTTACATTGCAGAATGCTGCCATGCTATGAACTTAGAATTACAGCTTTGTAATCCTTTAACGAAGCTTACTGTGGGGTTTTCTTAATTTTTATTAAAAGCCAACATGCCATTGCAGTGCACTGTGTTGGAGCTAAAAATGTATTTATAGTACTCTTAAAGGCGATTGGGGTCTGTAGTAGAAAACATAGAAAGGCATGATTGGACACTTAACATTTGTTCTGACATTATGCTGATGAGTGTTTGGGTTCCATGGATGCACACACTCACCAGACCTCCGTCCCGGGTGAAAACTGGTAATACCTGGGTAGTATGAGCTTAACAGCATTTTTCTACTAGTTCATTTGGAATCCACTTGAGAAGCAAAAGGGAGGGGAAAGAAATACAAATGTACTACTAAGAGTGTCACAGTAAGGTTAAATATATAAAGAAGGCTTTCTGTTATATAAGTAGTTTCATGTTGCTCTTGGTACCAGTTGGTACTACTGTTATGACTGACCATAGGAGAATAGTTTTTAAAATTCATGTGTCAAAGCTACTTCTGATGACTGTATTCTATGTAGAATCTAAGTTCTTAAAGTCTGTGTGAGTAGCAGACGTGATCTGCTAGGGAAGGAAAATGGCTTTATCCAGAAGGACAGGTAGTTTGCTCCTAAGCACACCTTTCCGACTTTGCTGTGCAGGCTGCTATTGTGAGAATCATGAAAATGAGGAAGGTTCTAAAACACCAGCAACTACTTGGAGAAGTGTTAACACAGCTGTCCTCAAGGTTCAAGCCACGAGTTCCAGTAATTAAGGTACGTGAGAACCACATCTCTGAACCTGTATTCCAGGAGGTGAGGAGCACATATATAGACAAAATAGATGCTTCTGAATTAAAAAGAGAAGCTAAGGAAATGGGATGGGTAAGGAGAGATTTTTGGAATTGTAAATAAGTAGGAAATACTTCAACCAGAAATACTGTATTTCTCTTATGGTAATGTGCACGTTTTGTATTGTTGGCAGTGGTAAAATAGTAACTTGATTGCATCTTTTTCACATCAGTGCCAGCTTACAGCAGCCTTTGCTCCAGGCTTCCCTCTTGTTTCTGCTTTCCCAGTTGTGAGAGTACTCCTGCTTGTGGGCCAGCTCAATAGAACAGTTTCCTGATCTCTTCTAGAATAAAAATGTTTGGGGGGCGGGGGGGGAGCACTGTATTTAGTTATGGTTTCCTCATCAGTTTGTTTAGTGGTCCCACCAATAGTTTTTACATCCACAACCAAGGGGATAGATGGGGCAAAAAACAGGCAGTGGAGAGCAGTTGCATAAACTGCCACTAGTGCTGAAAGAGATGCACCCAGTTAAGTCATGAAACAGGCAGCTAGTTACTGCAACTGCTATCTTTAGTAACATTACAGTAAGCACTCTGCATCTTGGTTTAACTCTTTATTTGCTCTCTTACTATGAAGTTGCTTAGCATACTGATGATCAGTTGATCTCCCAGTCACTACCCTGGAATGGCATCAAGTAAGCGTAATTCAGTTTAGTGGATTAGTAAGTCAGTCCTCTACTTGGATGTGGTCCGAAACAGGAGAGCTAATTGCCATGGTTTGTGCCCTTTGCCTACTCCCATCCTCTACTGGGCCTGAAACTCGGTGGCCAAAATAGTTCAAAGTTTGTAGCAACCACAGAGTGGGCTTTTCTGCCAGTGTCCCACTGCTTATGTTTGTTTCTCCTGCAGAAATGCATCGACATTCTGATTGAGAAAGAATACTTGGAACGTGTAGATGGCGAGAAGGACACCTACAGTTACTTGGCTTAACATTTTTATTAGCAATTACTTGACTGTGTGACACTCAGCAAATAGGTATGTGATGGAAAGAATGAAAGCAACGGAACTTCATAGCAGCCACCCTGCTGCCATTTGGACCTCCCTTTTTAAAAACTGAGACCAGGACTCCCATCAGCCAGTCTCAGATTTACATCAGAACTGCTCAGGATTGATACATTTCAAGTATGTAAATATGGACACCAATGCCATTTAACCTAATTTAAGAACAGAAAGGAATCAAACCCTTCTCCTTTAAGGGTTGCATGCTACTGCATTTAAATCAATACATTGGCTATATGATAAACAGCTGCCATCACAGGCAGCACTTACAAATGTTGGCAGCACTTTGAGAGCGAGTCTGAATGGACCCATGTGTAATCTGCTATGAAAAACCATTTGTATAGTGTGTTTCATTTTTTAATGTGTGATAAATAAAAAAAAATTAAAAGATTTCTGTACAAGTTGCATTTGGTTTTATTGTTTTAAGTTTCATGACTTATCTTTCTAAATGTAAATAAAAGGTACAATGGTTATGAAAGTTATAGAAATTCGTTTTGCTTTTCCTCCTTTTCCCTGTTTTCTGGTAATTTAAGCACATTTTGTTCTCTGAAGAAATTAATTGTCATCTTTCATCAAAGGTGCATGTTATTTCTTTTTTAAGAGGAGATGTCTGCGCTTTGGAAAGAAGAGAAAGTTGTGATGATTTCAGAAGATATGCAGAACCGAAAATACTTAAATATATATATATGGCAATACTTGGTCATCTGAAATTGGAGCTGGTTTTAATACTTCAGTGTGCTATAAAATGCATCCCACTTGCCTAAATGCTGCCCTGAATAATTAAGGTTGAGGCTGCCCATTTCTTTGACTAGAACAGAAAATTGACTGTGTTCCTAAAGATTAATTAATTCCCATTAAATGCAACTTCTGCTGGAAATTAAAATATTTTTGAGTGTTACTACACATATATTGATTGACCAGGCTTCATTCTGCTCAGCATGTTTTGCATTCATTGTATACATGTGAAATAAGTATTAGCTTTCCATGTTACAAGCAAAACACTACCATCCTCACAGGTCTCAGTTTTGGTAATTTATATTTTCTGTTCTTGATGGTGAAAAGAACCTAACAACTGCTGCAGCCAAACCCTTTTTCCCCCTTAGAATTTGATTTGTTTGGTGTTTGTTCTGGCATGAAGAAAAAGGAGGCAGGTTTTGTGTTGATACTGTTTTTCTCTGAAGGAAACTAATTTTTCATGGTTACAATTGAGCTCTGCCCTACAAAAATGTCTGGGTTTAAAAAAAAAAAATTATGGAGCAGTATTAAATGTGCTCCAAACTGGTTGAGAAAATGGGGGAAAAGTCTCATCCCCACTTGAGATTTTGCATGCTTGCTGTTGCTATTCTGAAAGAACTTTAATTGCACTAAAGACTGCCAGCATGGGTAACAGAAGCATCGTGTTGTTCAATTTTCAAATTGCTTTTTGAAATTTGGAAGAATAGGGCTTGTGCTGATTTCTGTGCTGGCTTTCTGGTTTTTTTTAAGAAGCTGTTTTGTGTTTTGTTTTTGTAAACGCTGCTTGCAGAAAGTAAGTTCAGTATGAGTAGATTTTGTAGCAGGATACGAGTGGTACAGTGACAGAAGCAGGCTCAATGATGTTCATAGGCAGAAGGCCAGAAATAACCTGCTCAAAGCTAGCTTTAACCCATTGCTGGTTAAAGCAGCATTGCTTTTTGTACTGTATGCTGTTGTCTCTTGCAGAGTTCTATTTTTAAAACGCATCTGCTGTTGATCCAGCTTCAGACAAGAGCCGTGCTTTACCTAAGCAGGGAGAAAGTAAATTTTTACTTTTGGACTTCCCCCCCATGAGTAAGATGAGGGGTAGTTCTTACTTAGGCCACCACAGAGCAAGGTGGCATCTGGCAGCTGAGTGCTGTATGTGAGAGTGTGGAAACAGGCACTGCTCCTTTGGGTCTTGCTGAACAAGGCCAGCAAGTTGGAGCTTCCTCAGTGCAGAAAGTATACATGGTCATTAGTGACAAGATTTCTTGAAATCAGTTTTGCAAGTAGGCTGCAGAGTTCACACTCAGCTGGCAAATTGGAAATAAACATGTGGTAGCCCTGTGCAGGACCCAAACAACTAGCTGCAATCTAAACACTTTTGGATAAAAACATATATAAAAAATTTGTAGTAAGAGATACTAACTGTATACTGTACCAATAAGCAAAATAGTGGTTGCTTACAGATAAACAAGAGATGCAGAAGAGAAATGTATGTGTAGTTACTTTTGCATTCATTATTCAGTTTGTTGCTTCAGAGTAAAGCCACAGTTGAGGGCTGGAGTACCACTGCTGGTTCCCTTATCACACCTCTCTCCTCATCAGTGTTTGTTCACTCAGTATGGAAATGAGTGAAAAGATTCATGGCACCTGCTTAGGCAGCTGAGTTGCCATTAAGGTAATACACAGATAGACACAGACCTTGTACCACAGATTTGTCTTTAAAGTAGGTTTTGTTCCAGAAATCACAGCTGTTATGGGGTTTTTTTTGGGGGGGACCCTTTTCCCCTCCTGTTCAATGCATCTGCTGCTAATGGACAGACCCTGTGTTAAGACTAAGGATGGATGAGACTTAGCAAGAGTAGAGAAATACTTTTTAAAAATTAAGTGCAGTTGATAGGAGTTTCTAAACTGCAACCCTCACTTCAGAGAATGTGAGTGTAGCTTCATGCCAAGGGTAGATGAGAACTGCAAGACCATGACTCTCTTACTGAGGTGCTAGATGCCAAAGTTCCACAGTCAGCTTGGGGGCTGTCTCCTACACTGTTATCTTCACATTAGTCTTAAATAGGACCTGAAGTAATAGCAACAGAAGTAGACAAGCATGGAGTTGTCTATGCTCAGAAGTTGAAAGTAAGTATTCACATTGCTTCCTCAACTGGCCAACACAAAATTCCAACTCAATTCCAGTAAAAATGAAGAAGTTCAAGTATCCTTTATTCAAGGTTGAAAAATGTACCACACCACATTATTGCAAAAGTTCATAGGTACAAAACACTTTGCAGCTGGTGAGAAGGCAATAAAAAGTTGTGTTTTTTTTTAAATTTGTTACTATAAATTACTGTTACAGTACTTTGCAAATACAGAATTTCAAATTGCATCATTTTCATTTTTCTAAAATTGCCCACAGTACTAGAAATTCCTGAAGATAAGGCAGCTGTTTAAAAGAAGAGGTAGCTGGTGTCAAGGGATTTCCATTTCTCTTTCAATGCCCACATACTTAAGGGCATCAGCTTGGCTATATCTGAAATAAAAAAAATAAAACCAAAAATAAAAACCAGTACCACTGAACATTTCAGCTTCATTGCTCTGACAGCACCATAGCCTGGAATACTCTCATACTTAAAATTTCCCATAGTTTCCTCACCAGCTGGGGCCTTTATTCCTTGTGTGAATTTGCAGATGCAGAACAATACTGACCACTCAAGAAGCTGCTTTTAGAGGACTTTGACCAAGAGGAAACAAAATGCTATAATTCCACATTTTTTTGCCTTGAATCTCACAATGCTAAAGTTAAGTTTGGCTAGTAGAAAGCAATTGCATTTCTTACAGTTGACTTAATAGTCTTGTCACTGGACAGCTTCATTTTCAAGCGAGATGATTTTAGAGGGAAGTATGAACACAGTCTTAGGAAGCACTTCTCTGTAATAACACAAGAATACTTCTTGCCCATTTCTGAACGATGGGAGAAACAACTTGTACCGGTACCTAGGGAACCCCAACAGATAAAGTTTAATATGCCGGTCTGCCTGGAAAAGTTGTGCAGGTCTGTCTCCAATTGTCACTACGCTTTTCCCTATACAAGCTGCTGTTCCAAGTTTGCAAGGCTCTTAACCTGCTGCTCTGCTCAAGTCAGTCTTACTACGGTGTCTGGCTTTAAAAAAGTGCAAGGGGACTGCTGCTCAGTTGCTGAGACCTGAGGCTATAAGGAGGCAGGCACAGTAATTATGAGCTAGGCAGAAATACTGAAAGCTAGTGCAGTCTGATAGGAAGAAATTACAAAATCCATCTACCAACCTGTAGTCAAAGAACAGTTCTTCACCAGTCTGAATGGCTCTTTTAGCAAATATTCCTATTCTGTGATCGCCATTAACCATCATAACTGTGTAAAAGAAATATAAACTTGTGTTAATACAAATACTGATAAAATGTGTATTCTAAATGAGTATCCCACAATACTTCATACATTGCTAAAAGCAAGTAAATTTAAAACTTACCTTTTGCATAGCAGTTGGGATTTACTGAATGGTTTGCAAATCTAATTTTGTTGCCCTTGCGTGTTGCATCAACCACAAAATCTAGGGGTGAAATAAAATAAAACCCACAAATAATAGATAAGTTGCCTACAAACAAATTTTTGTGTTTAATACCTAGTGTGCTTGGATTTTATCAGCTGGGAAAAGTAACTTCTCAGCTTCCCAGATGGAAGAGCTGGCACTTCATCCTATGATAGCTTTATTATTCTGCAAGACTCAAAATATTTCTGCTGCCCCACACTGTGCTTTCAGTTAGTCTCCTACCACAGTGGC
This sequence comes from Haliaeetus leucocephalus, assembly GCF_000737465.1. Taxonomy (NCBI): domain Eukaryota; kingdom Metazoa; phylum Chordata; class Aves; order Accipitriformes; family Accipitridae; genus Haliaeetus; species Haliaeetus leucocephalus. The sequence goes on from NW_010972589.1 coordinate 88,796, forward strand.
ACTACCTTAATTTCTCATTTGAAGCTTCTCTGCCTTTATTCCACAAGGACAAGCTCCATAAATGCTAAGTCAACATTGATATAAAGCAGCTTTTTTTCTCCTCCTTTCAAATATTTTCTAGTATTTCTCACTTGACACAGTACAGTCTGTTATTTTCTCTTCAAGTGGCAGTAGCCACATGCATGTGGTTCCCCCCCCGACACAAAATTACCATCGTAACTTACTGCTAATTTAAGTCACAGCAAAACTCTTTCACACAATACCTAACAAGCCTTTTAAATTCTTTAGGCTGCTTCACTTAATGCTTTCACATAATGTTACTCCATGAAATTCTACTCCTACTCAACTCATCTTGTATAGTTGGCTTGTGTAATGGGCTCCATCACTACTATCTAGTTGACTAACATTTAAAAAAAAAAAAAGCACTGGATATCAATATTAGGAATCCACACATTGCTAGGAAAAGATGTGCAGAAGAACAAATTTCTCAATGTTACCTGCTGCCTGCAAAAGAACAGGGCTTAACAAAGTGGTGAGCATACATGTTTTATTTATGCTGCAAGGGTTGTGACTAATACATACATACCATTATTCAAGTTAAACAGAAAGCTGCACATGTATTTGTCATATACTTTTCCTCTTCTGTCTGCCTCATCCTGAGAAATAATCTGAAAGAAATAGTACTTGTAAAAGTGACCACCTTTTCCCTTTTTTAACCATATCAGCTGAAGGTCAAAAACCCCAGACATTCTGAAAGGAAGGTGAGGTTTTTTTATTCTCTGGGACTGAAAATATTCCCAAACAAAGTACTGCTTTCAGCAAGCATTCTGCGTTTACCAAACAACCATGGTTTGCTCTTAGCATAAATAAGTTTTTTCAGAGCAGAAGGAAAGCAAGTATTGCTTCTCAACTCAAAAATCAAGACTGCATACCTGATTCAGGGTTTTATTACTATAGAATATTAGCACTATACTAAACAATTCTGCACAAAATTCCAGGCACATCTGAATTGAAATTACATTTAAGATAAAAACTACATTCAGCCTCTCATTCTCACAAAGGCCTATGTCTAATTTTTTGTGACATTTCAATCATCTAGCCTCCTGGGTTTGGAGCCTCTGACAGCAGTACCTGTATACTTAGTCAATCACATCTCTCTGTCCAAACATGATACCAAGTTAGAGACAGTCTCTTGGTCTCTAGCCAAACACATAACTTCACCAATTAATCTCATACATAACCAGTGTTCTCCATCCTTACCTCACCACAGTACTCAGAGATGAATTCATTCTTCTGTACAGGATCTTTGATGAAAATTCCCCAGCCTGCCACATCTGAAGGTGCCAACAGCAAGTGCTGTGGGAGAGAAAAACCAAAAAGTTTAGACATCCCTGGCTTGGATTTGGTTTTTTTGTTTTATTGTTGGGGTTTTGTGTTTTGTTTTGTATTGTATTACTCAGTGAAATGTATGCTGGGACTCCAGGAGAGAAGACAAATACAAATTCTTATAATTATCACATGCACACTAAAATTACAGCTTGTGGATCAGAAAAGAGTGAAAGAATGTGATCAGAAAATATGTGAAAGAAAAGCCATGTGAAGTACTTGAAAGCCAATAAAAATTTTAATTTAACCTTGAAATGAGGGTGTTACATAAAACCATATACACTAAGGACTTCAAACTAGAAAGGTCTGTACACAGGAGCCTACTACTGATTAGCTCAGTATTCTACTGAGCTAGTTTGTGAGATGTTCTGGAGCAGAAATAAACCTTGGTTTATTTATTTAACAGAGCTGAATGGGCTTTCGAGATATCTTCAGTAGACTGTATACAAGTTTGTGCTTTAGAATCAACAACTGAAGAAACAGCCAGTATCTATCTATGAGCAAAACTTCCTTATGCTGAACTAGAGAAAGACTGACAAGCCAGCATTTTAAAACAGCAGCATATTTGCAAATTACAAGTGAAGCCTGAATGGGGAAAAGGAGATATTCTACTGCAGTGTTACACAGAAAACACTGACTAATTGGTACATGATGAAATATACACTGAACTTAACTGCAGCACATAAGCAAGGTAACATAAGTGACAGCTACCTCCCTTTTTGTTTTTTTTGTTTTTCTTTTCTTGTTTGACAGCATGAAGGTAAAGAAATTCCATTCCCTAGCATGAAAATATAAAAACACCTCAAAACCAAGGCAATAAGCATGTAGTTGTATAACTACATACTTTTTTGGATCCTCTCTGAATGCTGCAGTTCTTGCAAGACACATTTTTGCTGTCCCAGTGGTCAGCCGCTCCACATGTTAAACACAGGTCAGGATCACATTCCCGTACAGCTAGGTAACATGGACACTGCTTAGTGTTGCACTGTGCTTTACAACGACATCCAGGAAACCTGTTTTGGCCTACAAAGGAATATATGGAAAACAAAAAGGGCAGGTATGAAAAAAGTACATTGTAAAATTAAGACTGTGCAGATTATAGCATATTAGAACATTAAAAAAATAGCAACTGCTATCTGTATAGGACATTCAAAGTACTGTAAATTCTTTCCTTCCCTGATTTTACTTTAGCCTTCTTCAATTTTAGTTCTGAAGACTGTTTCTGACTTCAATGGCTAATTAAGAGGTCCAAATTAAACTGAATATATGCTCCCTTCTCACACCATTTAACACAATTTGCTGCTCCTGCAAACACTGTCTGCAGTACAGACAGACTGCTAGTACAGAGTTAAATGTTGGGACAGTGAAAGACATTTATAGATAGCTTTTAAATGTTTTACTTACATTCTGAGCTGCACTGACAAAACTTCTCACAGAAGTTTTGAGCAATTACACATGGGCATGAGCTATCACAAGGCTGACGTGGATGATCACATGGCTGATAGTTGTAAACATGATTCGATGACCCATCTGAATAAAAATAGCAAGATTTTGTAAAGTTGAAAGGTGCAAACAAACAATATGCAGTTCCCTTCACTCTTTAAAGCAGAAATTCCCTTTAGTCATTTAACTAAGAAAACCCCCAAAATGAACCAAAAAACCCAAACCTACGATGAGTGGGGTTAAAAAAAATAAGACACCAAACCAGAACTGTAACATCAGTTAGGTGTTTGTCACCATTAGTTGCCTGCTTCCTAGGGCACTTCATTCTTCCCATTACTCAGCTGCTTCAAGTATTCAGAGCTGAAACTGTTTACTGTGGAAAACTGAAGAACGAAACTACAATGGTATAATTTCCTGTGTGAACATGTTCTAGAGTAACACCTTTATTAATCAGCAAAGTAAATTTGCTCAAATACCCAAAGTAATTTTTACTCTGGAACAACAGTCAACCTTCAAACAGATACACTGGCAAAATAATGCCTGGTCATTATACCACTGTGCTTTCCCAAGTCAATTTTCCAATACAGACAACGCTAACATCTTACAGGCAAGGAGGGACTATCGGGGACAAGTCTAGAGCTTTACCTATAGAGCAGCTAGGAGAATTTGGTGCTGTACAAATTACATTTGCTGTTAATACTCCTGAGCTTGTGTTGGGTTTGCAATCAGCAATAAAAAAGGAGAGAGAAAGACAAACTGATCAATTATTTATGTTGCTAGAAGTCCCAACCACTCTCAACAAATTTTCAGATAACTATTTCTAAAATAAGCTGTTTTTAAAAATGCCGCTTTTTACTGCAGCTCCTGTTAATACCATTTTTATCTGTACTTCAATGAGGCCATACTGAAAGGATTGTAAATTCAGCCTCCTTTCCTTTTTATTGAATTATACAGAGCTCTTCCAGTTACACAAACCAAACAGTAGGCTTTTGTCCCTACAATATCTGTAATGAGAGCTTACTTTTTTCTTTTTATTCCCCCTATCATCTCTAGCTCCCCATAGAATGTATATAAGGGCCTAACATTAAAAAAATCCAAAACCCCAAAAAACAAAACCAAAAAAGCAATAGTAGGATCTTAAAAGTTCAGGACATAAATTGAATGGAAAGATGCTAACCCTTTTTCAGCTGTATCTTTCTGCAATGAGCAGCCCACAACCTGCAAAAACACAAAACAAACACAAGAAGGTTGACAGGAACTCCTCCTGCAATGGGCTGGGAAAGGTAGCTGCATCTTGCATCCACACTTGACTTAAAATAGGAAAGATGCTGGTAACAAGAACTTCTGCTAACTGCACACAAGTCAGAAGTGGTTGCAGCAGAACCACCCTGTCCCAGTCTCTTCGAGCTGACAAGATCAACACTCTGCAGGCTGCTCCCTCCCCCTCCCCACACCATTCCTCTAGTCCCAGGGTTGTACAGACAAGCAGTCCCCCCCCAGCCCAGGCTACACAGATGCTTAAATCCAGGCAGCCTTGAAGGAAAACCTGCAAAGAGGAGGCTGCTGGAGCTGCTTCTAGCAGGCAGAAGCAGCAGCAGAAGGAAGGATATGGAATTGCAGATATGGAGGGACATGACTAAATAGGGGAGTGAAGGTCTGTCAGCTGTTTGCTTCACAGGACTTGGCCCCAGCACCACACCAGTAGACCCCTACAGATCACAGCCCTTCATCTGCTGAGCTCCAAGTATATGACAACAGGACATCACATCTATCTGGCACAGCCACGCTGACGCAACCTCGGTATTTCTTCTGGTTGGACCGACTTCTCCCCAGTTTGCTGACTTGTGGTACTGTGCTAAGCCTTTTCCCTTCTACTTCAGACTCTATACGCCTTTCTCTTACATCCTTACCATGTTCCGTCAGTGTCCTCTTTCTCATTAGCTTAGCTAAGTACTCCCTTTGCAAGAAGTGTTGGTTTTGCTGTGTGGTGGTTTGGTTAGGTTTGGGGTTTGTTGGGTTTTGCCTTTTTTTTTTGGGGGGGGGGGGGTACTTAAGAGTACCGTGCCTTTGGTTATCATAACATAACTCACTATACTTTCCTCAATTCTATGCAGTTTAGTTAGCACTTGATTTTTTTGTAAATAAACATAATAAAAAAATTTAGATTAATGACTTTCAAAGTTTATACTTCTTGGACTTTCTTAGTAAGTCATATAGCAACATTAAGAGAATATGGGAGAAGCCTCATTCCCTGGCCAAATAATACACTGCTAGCTGCACCTCGCAACCTCACTTCCTGTTCAGGTTTACTTAAGCAGTCCAAAATACTCATGAACACATGTACTCAAAAATCCCCAGCACAGAATGCTTCGAAATCTCTTCTGCCCTTCAGTGAAGGCAACACTCAGAAGTTGCACTCAGCACTCTGAAAAAATACATCCTGCTGTAACTACTTAAATAGGACTTTTTAGCTGCTACTTCTTTCATAGAAGCATGATATCAATTTCTACTTTAACCAACCAAATGGTGTGCTGGCCCCACCAGCACACACAACAGCTTTCAGTAAATAAGATTCTCTTTGCAGTTGCCCTTTCAAAGCTTCACCACTAGACTTAACATTAAGTGCTCAACAGCCAACTTTCTGAAAAGCATTTGAAGGAACCCATACAAGTTAGAAACAGAGGCAGACTTGTCCAAGTAACTGAGGTTGAGGGGAGGGAACAAACCCAAAGACTATCAGCATTAGAGAGCACTGTAACAAATAGATGACATTCCTATTAAGAGTGACTAACTCTGGGGAAAAAAAGGCTACCAACATATATTTATGAATTATGAGATGCTGACTCTTTGTAAGAAGACAGTTCCCATACAATTGAAAGGAGTGCAATTTTGACTTAAATTACTCTAATGCACAAACTACTTTTTTTTTTGATAGATGGTATTCAGCAATGTAACATATACCGTATTTTTTAACAATTCTTTCACAAAAGCTTGTCTCTCAGCCCAAGATAATAAGGACCTACTAGCATACCAAACCGTTAAAAGCTTTCTGTGTATAGACTTAAAACACCATTTCATTAGCAGTTAGTATGAGCTTTTTGTTTTGCATTTTTTTTAAGGTAGGCAGTATCCTAATACTTTAAAGGTAAAATACCACTTGGTGACTAGTTGCCACCTGAGACTTTTTGGTTTCCACAGGAAAGTATAGACTGTATGGACAAGGTCACCTGAATATGACAAAGATTGCCACCATCAACAAAGCATTAATACTAACAACTCAAAATGGATGGAAAATTAAATATGGCAGTCACAACGGCAAAGGCATCAGCTCAGCCATGCTTTTCACACAGATTGGTGTCACAGGAGGAAGAGAGTCTAGCAAGAAAGGAACTGGACACATACAGTGTGAGCATGAATTGTGCAGAATGACAGAGGACAACATGAAGTAAGCTGCCAACACTGACCAATTCGACAGGAGGTTTGAATAGCTCAATCAAATAGTACATTCATTGGCTTGTAAACGTTAAAAAACTGTCAGGAAGCACTGCAAGTTCGCCTGAGTAGTGCACAAAGCTGAAGCCTGAATGAGTACTGTACTAAAGGTGGACTAATTTATCTCTCTGCCCTATAATCTGCTATCTCAATTCAGAAACAAAAGGCAAGATCTGGTCCCATGCACCAGGAACCAAAGGCAAGGAAAAGACAAAGTTGAGAAAGCACTAGCAACTTGAAGCTTCATTACAAAAAACAAACAAACAAACAAACAACAACAAAAAACACAAATTGAAAACTTGGTGGCAGATTTCCAAGCAAGCAGGTGGATTTGTACATCTGGTTGCTGACATCTGCAGGATAGCCAGCTTAGAAAACAAGTGTTTCCAGAAGCATTATGACAGAAGCTGTCAAAAATATTACTGTTCTCTGCTAACAACCTACTAGATTTTGCCAGTGTTTTTAGGAGGCACTGGTATCAGCTAATCAGGCAGTAGAAACGCATTCTTTGGAAGAAGCTACACTAGCATTTCTTTCTCTGCACAGGGATACTCTGCAACCAGAAATAGCACTGCAAATTCAAAATATGTGCCAATTATGTCAATATATGTAGTTAAGTCTTTGCAGTGTTTGATTTTCTGGCATCACTCAAAGACTTCTTTTCAGTCTCCTAAATCGTATCTTATCCACAGCCTCCCCACCACTCTAAGACTCAGCCTTCCAACCAGCTGGCACATAAGAATATCTGTGCCAATGCCTCAGCTGCACCTTTTGCCTGATAATAGTGAGACTTCAAATCCCTATAAAAACTCTAGGCAGAACCACGTGAGCTATTCAAGCATGCAGTGAAGAGCAGTCCAGCGGAAGGTAGGGACAGGAGGAGGAAAATGAGAATATAGGAAAAAAAGAAAATACTTTCAAATAAAGTTTACTAAGTAAACTTGCATCTGAATAGGGGCTGAGGGAGGGGAAGATAACAAAAATAATCAAGAAGCAGCATTACATGGCCCTACAATCAATAACAGATCCTTACCAATCCAGAGGAAGGAGTGCTGATTAGTTAAAGCAAATACAATTTTGCTCCCAGCAATAGAAAAAAAATACACGCAAGACAATAAACAGTACTGAAGTACTCTCCCTCCAGCATATGCTCATGCTTTTCTGAATTCTTTTCTGGTTCAGATTTTTCTATTGGCTTCTGTGCAAAGTACTTACTCCTCCAGCAAAGCAGAGCTTTCACAAACCACCAGATTAATCTCTGATACATAGGACAGGCTCTAACACTTACTGGCTCTCTGAAAAAGTCTTCTCTTCTCATTGATCAGCCTTATTATGGCTATCTAACAAAAAAGGCATTGGAAGGAGGGAGAGAATATCTTTTACTATCCAAGAGGGGTATAGTCTTGCCAGCTAGATGGTCAGTATCCCTATACAGGCACCAAGATTGCATGGGAAATAGGCGAAGTCTTGCAAGAAAATCTGCTGCTGCTTTTCTTCAAAGGCAGTCTACCACACATACTGGTCTCCAGGTTTTCCACATGTAAGTGCCTTGCAATGGAAAAGTGCAAACAGGACAGAAGGGCCTTCCTGGCTCTAGGACTAGATTTACTCTAGGAGTGAGTAAACTCAACTCAAAGAAATGTAAGAAACAGAGAAAGACTTCCAGATGGTTTTCCCAATTGCTAGTTGCATGACATCTTCAGATAGTGCTCAGATTACAGTAGTAGGTAGGCAGGCTAAAAGGTTTTCCTTTTTTTAAAAGGCTACTGCACATAGAATAATGGAGACAGCTTGATTACCACGTATTCTGTGAAATTAAATAAAAAAATTTTCTACTTCCTTCAATCAGAGTTAAAAGAATTAAAAGGCATTTCAAAACTAAATTGCTAGCATAAAAGTTTTTATACTGGCAACTAATAAGAACAAAATAACATCAAGAAACCCCACATAATGGTATGTGCTTTTATTTGTTCAGAAAAAAACAAACAAACAAAAAAAAACCTCTCAAAACTCCTCCAAAACAATAATGTCAACCTGGTAACCATATAATCCATTTCAGCTTCAAAATACATTTGAGCCTTTTAGTTGCTTTTTTCAAACAGATGTAGTGGCACCATTTTTATAGCAATTTGCATGAATCTGAAAGCAAGCTAATTCCCAACTACAATATTCCAAACTTGCACTATGGCTAATAACTCCAGATTTAAATAGCCACCCCACCAAATGCCCAAAAACTTGAAAACTGTGCCAAGAGCATTAAATCAATAGTTTTTGCTGAGAACAGAATCTCTTCCAGATGCTCACTGAATCTTTTCCTAGCTGACATCGGCTGCCTCTATGCTACAAAGCAGAAACATTCTACTCCACGTCAACAGTATCTTTGAGCCAGTATCAGGAATTTCACTAAGCCTGGAAATAATAAATATACTTAGACAAGCTAAGACAGAAGCAAGAAGAATTGATGGGAGAAGAACTGGAAGAACAAACTTGGGGGAAAATAAGGAAAGTTAAAGGGAGAAAAAGGAAACTTTATGGAAAAAAGTGTACTTATTGCTTGCAGAAAGAAATGTTCTTGCTAATTTTCAGGCAGCTTTTTATCTCCTATGTTCTCATCCCTGGGAATAAAAAAAATCAACGCAGAGTCGCACTTTTCAAACTTTGGGATTCTCAAAGAAAAATGCATTTCACTGACAGACATTAGCCACCACATTTAAAATTCCAACAGTAATTGCTTCAGCTGGTCTTTGTGGCTCCAGCAAAAAGCTTGATTTTGTTCTTCATTGCAGCTTCACTTCAAATAATAACTTGTTAACCTGGTTCTTTAGTTGAAGTTCTAGTTCATAATGAAACTGGGGTGCTACAACAGAATAGTGTCTCAAACTAAAAAAAGGCAATCCTACTAGTTTGCTACAATATTTTTGCTTACTGATCATCTGAATCTTAATGAAATTCACTTCACCATAAAAAAAGTTAAGTTTTAATTTACAAAATACTATATAATCATTATTGAATCCCATTATAATGCTTGTAAATTTAGTATTTATTGCTGCAAACAATATTATACCACAATATCTTGAATGTTGTAAGAAGCTGCGTATAATATTTCTAATCTAAACTTAGTTTGACTACTTGCAGCAGTACACCTACAATAATCTGCTAACAAAAATCTGGCTGTTAAAGAGATTAAAAAGAAGGGAAGTGGAAGGTTATACTTGTCAATGCGGTAATACTTTTGTCTGAAACCAAAACGCCATTTTGTTTTATTGCTCCAAATTTTGGTTTTGGAAGCAAAAGGAGAAGAGTTGCACGACTTTTCCTCCAAAATACTTTCTGTTCTGATCCCCTGTATCTCTGATTCATTGTTATGCTAAGGTTATTTAGTAACAGATTTACCTGTGTTTCCTTTTCTTCTTTCTGGGAGGAGTATCAACATCTTCAGCAGGGACTGGAGCAATAATACTAGATTCCTTTACTCTAAACTCATACACCTAACAAGAGATACCATAATACATCCACGATAAATCTCTCACTAGTAGAAAGTTGCTCATTTTCTAAGTTAGTATGATTTCCTCCAACAACTTACAGATTATATCCAGTCATAGTCTCTTTTCAATACATTTAAAGTTGATTATTTTTGTTATTTAAGAACAGATAGTCTAATTTAAACCTCCTGTAAATTTAATTTAAAAACAGTTTTAAAACTAATGTCTATATATTTGTGGCATGAATTCTGGATCATAGCATTCTTGGGAAAAACCAAGAAAATTAATTCATTTTCTCTTTTAGTAATCAATACTAGTATTTCTATACTTCAGTTTTAAAAGTAAAATGCTATCATCTTTAGTAAGTAGCTTCCCTTCTTACCTGCCTGCACGTTTTGGTCCCAATCAGTCTGGCAATTGCACAGAAGTTGTCATAGTAGGTACCAATAAGAACTCTAAACATTGAGGCTTCTGCACCACTCCATTCCACATTCTCTGGAGGCTCAATATTTGGCTTCATCTTTATTGGTGTCTGACACCTAGAATTTGCTTCTGTAATAAATAATGGAAAGTATAGGTCAATGTAAGGCTATGTTTCAAAAACTTTACACAGCCCTTAAAAATGTCAAATTATTAATGTTAAAAATAGTTAATAATAATAATAGTTTAAAATAATATTTAATAATAATAGTTTTAAATATCCCAGGTTTCTGTTGTCTAAGTGCCACAACAAAAGAGCACTTTTCACATACCTATTAAAGAAGGTAAAAATTAGGTAACAGTAGCTATTGAAATTACACAATCTCACCTCTATACATAAATCAAGACAATCTGGAAATTTCCTTACAGTGCTCTATTTGATTAAACTCATATTATTACCCTGTCTTTTCACTCACTTCCATACATTCCAAATACATGGTTTCTAGGATCGCGTGGCTCAACTTGGTTTTTTTGTTTTATTGTTTTTTGTTTATCCTCTCAAGCACTGCAGCTAATTGAATAAAGAAGCATTGACTAGCCTTACCAGAGGAACTGGATGTTTCATCTTTCTTTTCTTCTTCTTCTTTATCATTGTTTTCTCCTCCAGTTTCAGTTCCAGCTTCTCTATCACTATCTGTGTCTTTTGATTCCAATACATTTATTGTCGGCGTGCTGGGTCTGCTGGTGTTGTTTGGAAGTCTTCCCCTTCGGCGGCCACCTGGGCGCTTTGGTGGTGTCTTTATACGCTCAGCAGTCAAGGCAGCTGCAAACTCCTTTGCACCTTCCTAAACACAAAACATTAAAATTTTCAGTAAAAGAATTAAGAAGTGTTGTCACCTGTGGTCAGGGATTGGGGGAGAATACGTTCTACTTGCATACTGTATTACTTTGCATTATTCTACAACTTAATCATGTACACACAAATACCAGTTAAATGTACTCTAACTATGAACATAAATACTTCTGCTACTATCATAAAAAAAAAAAATCTACATTTACAAAGTACTTATGTCAGTATTTCAGTTCCACTTTCATTCCGGCTGCCAAGTGAAAAATAATTCAGTAGTAAATTTCTATTTTCCCAGATGACAGAAAAAATGAGAATTTCCCACAGAGAACACCCTTCAAATACAAGAACTCTTCTTGCACATGGCACTTAAACAATATGCATTCTGCATTTTTTAAAATGCAATCACTGGTAATTTGTTTTCTAGTGGAAAGGGGTATGACAATGCGTAGCAAGTTTTTAGCCTGGAAAATTACACAGTTTCTCACACTAAAAAATTTAGGGGAAGTATAAGAGAGATTTGAAATTATATTACTAAGAATTTCACCCCTTTAATTTCCATCCTGTTATTTCTTAAGAGCACAAATACTGGATGAAATCCAACTTCAACAAACTAAAAAACCTTTATAATTTTTAGTTGTGATATAACTTACAACAGAGCTAAGTCTGTAAGACCCAGTTCTTTGACTAGATTGGACAATAGCAGCAACATATTATTAGGAGGCAATAACCTTTCTTCCCTACAAATATCTCAGGCTACATCTAACAGAGCTTAACTCTTTTCTTTTGCACAAACTGAAGGAAGCATACTTGACTGCAGGTGGCCCGCAAGTATATGCGCTATCTTATATCCAACATGACCTTACACTAAGTGTAACTTGCTATACTGCAGCTAGCACTAGCACTTAGTGAATTTAACAAATGAAATTATCTTACCAGATGTTGGTAACAGTGCGGTCCACAAGGCTTATTATCTAATGCTGTTTCTGTATTCTTTCGTTTATAAGTATTAGGAGTTGCATGGAATGCTGTTGAATCAAAACATCACATTTGTAAGTTTTAATATAAAAAAAAAATACATTAAATAGCTAACCTCAAACAGTATCCAAAGCACAAGGTTTACCAAGACTTTACTAAAACCAGAATAAAATGATAACAAATGGAAAAAAAACCCACAGAATAAACCCCATCTAGTGACATTTGACTTACCACTTAAATACACAGAGACAGCACCAGGTAAGTTTCGCATATGCCCATTTACATCAGTGAAGACAATCATCACATTTGTTTCATGCATCAAGGAAGACCTCCTCTATCTCCGTTCCCAACAAACAGAACAGACTTTACTTCTGTTACCATGTTAAACAGAATTATTCAGGGCTTCTCCTATTAATGCATGATCATCTCTCAATCTGTAAGATTCAGGTGTACAATTTCTATCTTGTCAGAAAATGCAACCCCACACACTTTGGAACGGTAGTGGACCCACTTTTCATTTTTGTTAGCAAGAAGGACACCTAAGCATTTTTGCTCTATTAGTTTATCAGCACTCCAACTAAGCTGACAGGTGGTAAGTGTTGTTCCTATATCCCAGCTGCAGGGTAAAAATAAGTTAGCATCACACAGTCACTGTGGATCAGAACAACCACAGTTAAGTCTGCAACTTGCAGAGAAGTGTCTGCTCATGTATCTGATGGACTCTGTACAGCTCTGTATAAGTTGCAGAACAGTGACCAGCATGGAGCCAAACTGGGTATGTTACAGATGCAATATGAGCACCTTTATAACAGGATGGCAGAGTTTCCTACCCATTCCCTTTGCCAGAGCTCATCTCTACCAGCTTTCCCCCATGCAATCTCTGCCTCCCAGCAGGATGTTTTCGAGAGACTGACTTTCCCAGTTTTGCTGGAGGTATTGAGAGCTCTTCTGTATCCCTTACTTAACTGAAGCCTGGAAAAACTGCAGCTAGACTCTCACCAGAACTCATATACTCATGTTTTCAAATTATATTAGTAGCTTTTAGAAATACCATCCTTAGTTTTATGCAATTCTCTTTTTTTTTTTTTTAAATCCCTCCATGCTCAAGGAACAAATTTTTTGGTTTTAATATTTATATAGATAGATAGATATCAATAAATTCTTTCCCCCTAAATGTGCTAGCAGTGGCATACACAACTGCAAGGAACAAAAATGGAGAATGCACTCAATTTAAAAAAAAAAAAAAAAAACCACACAAAAAAAACCACACATACAAAAAACCCCACTACTCCGTGCTAGCTAGCTGACTGTTTTCTAAAGCTCCATGAAGGCCTACAAAAGACGCCCATCTGAAAATGCATGATTCCCAAGCACTGTAAAAGCATTTATTCTGCTGTTTTACCACAGTTGCAGTTAGACAACTGTAACTTAACTGTAAGATTTTGAATGCTCAGTGAATAAAAAGTGCTAATGTTCAAACTGAAAGAAAAAATCCCTCGCTCCCCTCTTACCCATATTAATCCATAAGGGCTGTTCCGTACCAACACCACACACATCCTTCTCCTTCAATAAGCCACCACCATAGGCTTTCCTACTCGTTTCTAGACTGTGTACAAGGCTTCTCTTTATAATAGTCCACTATACTCTCAAGACTGAACTTTTTAAATGCAGTTCCTTCCCTTTTAAAGAATGTGGGCAGAGCTCACATATGTCTTCACAGACAACGTTTTTAAAAGCAAATCTCATTTCAGTGATCTGGTTTGCAGCGTAGCTCCACAAGCACTTGTTTTGGCACCAGTGGGGAGGGTGACCAGTGGTGGTGAGCACTTCTTAAGAGAGCTTCTCTGATGAAACCACTCCGTCTTGGAACCAATCACTTCATGCTCCCCTCCCATAAGGGAAGGTGTGCTGGAAATCAAATCATAAATTCTATAATGTTATGTCTGTATCAATGACAGCAGCACATGGGAACCTCAGGGAAGCAATATGTTCTTCCAAGGCTTTCTTAAAAAGGTATAAACAATATAAAAGTATCACTAGTTAAATATTGCATCACTTTCTCCAGAGAAATATATTACATTTTATAAACCTGGAAACACAAAAAAAGCTTCAATTTTCCACATATGGGCATATAGGTATGTAAAAATTATTTACAAGCAATTATAGGCATGTAATTTATGCATATTGTTGCTATTAGCACTCTTTCTTCCCCCATATTCCAGTTAAATGCTTTTCTGTGGTATGTAACTTCTCATATGTTTCACGTATCCTCGAAGTGTTTATACATTCTGTAGGTAAAATATGTTAAATAACAAAGAAACCTTGCAATTTAATGCCAAGTTATTCCACCCTTTTTCTAGCTTTTAAAAAACAATGAGATGATTGGGAGCCCCCCCCACCCAAAAGTAGAGGGGAAAAACCCAGAAAAACACTGCATCTTTAAATTTGCACAGTATACCATTCCATTCATTCAGGGTTTTTTTCACATAACTGTTTTACCCTCTTTTCATACCACAAGAAAAATAATTTTGCAACAATGCAAAAGAACAGTAAAACATTTGCAAGCCATGATCCATATCAGACTGCTGCAACGTACAGAAACCAAAACTATTCTTTTTATGTCACTTGCAGATGCAAACGTTTCTCTCAAGTTCATTTGTAGAGGTCCTACAATGAGTGTTTATTTTTTAAAATTGTTTTCCTTTAGACAATGAAGAAATGTTTAGTTCGTAATGCAGTGAAACAAATCAACTTTTGACTTTTTAAACCAGTGATACCTCAAAAATACAAAATACTGATACTTTAATATTAGAATCATATCTTGTATTCCACTATTTCAAAAACACCCAACATAGTATAGTACTGACAACTATAGTCAGAATCTACCACCACTGTTGCAAGTTATTTTTTGGGAGGCTTGTTACAAAGAAAGGACCCAGAACAAGAATAAAACTGTTTGTATAGCTGTATTATGAATCTTGCAAATATCAGTAGGAATTCTTTTTAAAAAAATCAAAGAAGACTTTGCAGAATTTCCTAAATAACTAAGCTCTGTATTTCTTCAATAATTTCCTTAAGAAAGTCATTCTAAAACTCTTTCACTGAGCATGTTTTCTGTCTTTGAGATTTATTACCTGTCTCATCCCCAATGGGCTCAATTCTCATATTTTTCATAATGTGAAAGTACACAGGCAACAGTTTAGCCTGAAATGTACATTTGCTTCACAGTCAAGCTATTTGGGAAATTCTCCCTACCTGATATTTTTCCTTCTTCTAAATTCTTTGTTAGTCCAGACATTTAGGCATAATTCCTTGCTGTCAGCAAATGAAGTCGGTACACAAGTTTTTTCAGTAATGTCATCACCTGCACATAAAGGGATTGCCAGGTCGTCAAGGGGACTTGACACGTTAAAAATCTAATGATAACTTTTCCAATATTTAAATCAAATGTTCTAGAACAAAGATTGAAACTACATAAAATAAGGCTAATCCTAAAAAAAAAAAAAAAAAAAAAAAAAAAAGAGGAATCAAAGAGGGGGGATTACAAAAAAATCAAAACCAGTCCTAATAGGATTCCTGTATTTTTTTAATTCTCTATGCCTTCTCTAGAGATTTGTGCCTTTCAAAGTACAAATCTGATCACTGTAGCCCACCACATTACCAAAGTAATTCATCAAAAATGTCATCTGCAGAAGCCAGGACATCATCCTGTAGTGCTTGGCAACTGCATGAAGTAGAACATAGGGGCAACTGATTAGAGTCTAGTAGAAATGTTAGCAACTTTTTAAAAACGCTAAATTGGTAAATTGTTGCAGACACTCAAAATTGCTAGTGCAGCCTTTCAATAACCAAAGTAGTCTTTTTTTTTTTGATGAGTTACTTATTCCCAGCAATGAAGCAGGTGGATTTTGACCAACAGTCTTAAAATTTCACAGAAATCAAAGAGGTCATACAACTGACTCTCTCAGTTTTTAACAGATAAATTCCTAGCTCTAGACAGACAAGCAGACAGACACACAGACAGAAAACCATCCTCTTTCTTTGGTGTTACTATAGACATAAGCAGAAGGAAGCAATGCATCCAAAGCAGTGACTAGTCATTGTAGAGGTGGGATTTGGGTATGTCTTCAGGGAATGGTGACTGAAGCATCAGTTTACTACATTCAGCGTCCAGTCTGGAGGCTAACACAGTGAATGTGTAAATCAAGCTTCAAGAGATCTCTTTGCAACTATCAAGTATATTTTTATCAGTGACAATGCACGTGCTGCATAAGCTGCCATAAGGAGCATTATCATAACCGGTAATTTCACACTCCATCTTGACACAAAGGTACATCTTGAATGCCTCCACAGTGGAAGTGTTATTCTTCCTTCTTTCTACTATGGCCCTGAAAACCTGAAGAGATGACTTAAAGTTTGGGCCTTTTTAAGTACGAGGCATGGTTTAAAATGAAGCCTTGGACATACACCACTTTGGAAAGAATACTGACTTGTTTAAGGGACTTATCAAAAGTCACCAGCAACAAGAACTTAGGCAGTCTTTAGCATACACAGCTAACACTTTGTCTTCCATCTGAAGGTTATGAACACAAGGGAAGGGGGCTCAACATTTTCAGCTTAAAGGATGCTGCTGGTGTGAGAACTGAAGTCCTTCAGCTGATCAGTGACATGACTCTGGACTTTGTCACTGGCTGAATCTGCCACTTAAGAACATGTCAAAATGAACAACACTATGAATCTGTCCTTCACAGCACTAAAAGAAGTCTCACAGAGCTGGTGCCTCAAAACTGTGGACTGGTAATACCAGGCTCCCCAGAGTACTCCCAGGTGCTGAAATGTGGTCTGTGGATCCTTTCAGTTCTACTTCTAACAATCTGTAAAAATGACTATGGAAAGCAAATCTATATAAACTGTCTAAGTAATCAAATATATGTGTATTTTAGAGGAGCCTATATCTTCACTGGAAAAATCCTACGAGTTTATAAAACTAGTGAGAAAAATGGCCTAAAACCACTGCTGCAGAATTACCTAAAAATCTTCTGGGGTGCTCCTGTAAAAAGTTTGTTCTTACTATGTCTGGACAATGCTTTCTTGTTGACTTAAAAACCAAAATCCTTTTGAAGAAGTAAAACTAGACTGGCACTCAGTCTCCCTGCTAGACTGCTGAGTGTCAAGAACTCATAAAACCACTGCCAGACAAATGGATTTGCCAAGAGCTAGTATACAGCTTCACTTCCCTGTCCTACAGACTAAGGCTGCACACAGCACTTCTTGGAATGAGTCATCCAGGCAACTAAGATACTTCTAAGCAAAACCTGCAGCTTCACAGAACATGCCTGTGTTGAAGCTGCCTGGACAAGGCTGCAGCTATGCCTCCAGAAACTTAATGTTCTTAAATATTATTCAGAAGTAAGAGCTTCTTTATATTTTCAAGCAAGGCCTGACAACAGAATGCAAGCAGAAAGTGAAACTAAGACCTAACTCCAAAAGCCACAAATACTGAAGAAACTAGGAACAGGAAAAGCTTCTCCCCTCCCCACCATCTGACAACTCCAGTTCCTTCTCAAACTGAAAGGCAACTAAGGGATACTAAAAAGCAGCAACCCTGGGTAAAGCCTTCAGTGTGAAGTACAAATACAGGCAGATTGCACGTGTGCTGCATGAGGAGCTGCTGACAAAGCACAAAGATTTCCAAATGAACATGCGTGCACACTCAGTGGAACATGCAAATGAACAGTTAAGTCAAAAGAGAAAATTAATTTGAAATAGACGCCATCATAGAATTCAACCGCAAGTCAAAACCACTTCATATTTGACTCTTAGGTTCCCCTTTATGTTTGAGTCCATTCTCAGAGAAAGAATTGTCTCAAGTAGCACTTCAGAATCTCTCCTACTCTTTACACTTTGCAAATGGAAACTAACATCATTACTAACGCTCTTGTTAAATCCTTCCCCCAGAAGAATGGGGCAACATGAAAGCAATTCAGTGGAAAGAATATCACAATTTCTAAAACTCAACTGTCCGAAACAATTCTTCAAATCACCAGGTACAAGTAAAGTGGCTAGAAAGTAACCTGAGAGAAGAAAAATAAAAAAAACTGTTCATGGATATTCATTCTCCCTGCTGGAAAATGAAGCAAGTCTGATGAATAACCAGGAATTATTATGGAGAAATATATTCCATTCTCCATGCACAAACTGAGAAAATGTAACACAGAAACAGTAGTAGAAAACAATGTAGTTTTCTTGAAGACTATAAAAAGAGAAGTAACATTACAGGTTGGTCCCAGCCAGAATTTCTATATGAACTCCTAAATGCAAAAAGGATAACAAACTACCCCAAAGAGGTGCATTCAGTTTCCTGAGGTATAGTTTTCACTGCAAAATGATGACAACATGGACAAGATGTTTTCGTAAACTTTAGCAATATTACTGCTTTTATTTTTTTCTTCTCTTTCCTTCCTTCTGTATTGCATCTTATGGTACTTTTAAGTTTCCTGACTTGCAAAAAAGTAAGAGATATACAAGCAGGCTATAATTGTACTTACGATGCAAGAAGCAATCATATTTAAAACAGCGTCTACAGAAGAGTGTGTGAAAAGAGTGTAGACTTTGCTCCCTCTGAACAGATTTCGCATTTGGTCCATCTATGTTTGGTGTGCACTCAGGAGGAAGAGCTCCAGGAAGCTGCTGCTCAGTGAGTTCTTTGTATCTTAAAAGAAAGAAATAGAAGTTATTTATTTAGTATAATAATAAAAAATTTAAAAAAATTTTGATTCCAGTACCACTGCATTTTCAGTGACAAATTAAAAAAAAAAAATTAAGAAAAATGTGCCAGCTAGAAAGGTCAATCTGTTAGTGACGTGACAAGTTATTAATTCCATACTCATTTATACAAATACAAAATTGGCTAGGAAAGAATGCATTTGTTTTCTGGACCATCATGTCCTCATATATATTACTCACTATTACTCACTAACTCCAAAAAGGAGACTTTTTTTTTAAACAGAAGCTTTTATTTTACCACCTCAAAAAAAATAACATTATTAAATAAGATTATTAAACACATGCAAGCAGTCACTTTTCAACAGTTTGAAAGGAAGGCTAATAAACACCTCTATTTTTTGACTCAGCAGGAACAGCCAATTCCCTTCAAGTATCACTTGCAAAAGTTACACAACTGCCACAGAACCTAGCTGCAAGGGGGACCATTCTGAATCAACAAATATTTAACGAAGTCAAGGAATCTTTGTTTCATAAAGCAACACAGCAATGTATCTTAAGAAATACTTTCTTACTTCTCTTTCAATTCTTCTGCTGTACCCTTGTCTGGAAACATCGAGGAAATGGCTTCAAATATCTTGTCAGAAGGAAATCTCCGAGGTGGGTGGCTTTCTTTCTCTGTCAAAGAAGAAAAAAATTTTGAAAACAAAAAATTTTATTTCTGCTTGTTTGCTACTTCAAGGAGGTGTTCAGAGAAAGGGGGACTTCAAAATCCTAATAAAAAAGGAGCAAAGGTTTTTATTTCTAAATTACAGACAAACTGCATTAAGTGATCTTTCCTGCTGAGAGAACTCTACTAGTAAAATTTGGAGAAACCATTATTTCACCAGCAGATGGAGATGGCAATTCAGAACTCTGCCTACTTTAGAATAATGATATTTCATCTTCTGAGGAGTACCAAAGCATTTATTAGACAGATACCAAACTGATTTTTGGTGCATTTGACTGTCTCAGTATGCAGATAAACAAAAATTGGCAAAAGCGCCTTTTGTAGTATCCTCCATACAACTCTTGAACTAAATGGCAAAGGAAATGATGAAGAAAATGATGCTACTTTAGACCTGAGAACTATCAAGTAGAAGGGTTTGAACAAATTTATTGAGTGATTAAAGAAAAAGGGGTTTGGGTTTTAATTTTTAAAGTCTGCAGACAGACATACCCATCCTGTTACCTTCCCGATCTTTTTGCTTGTCATCTCTTTCATCAGGATTGTCATCTCCATCATCATCATCTTCATCATCACTATATTGACCAAGTGCATTGACCAGCTCAACAAATATTTCATCATTGATAAATCCACATTCTGAAATTCAGCAAAATTGGGAGTGAACAGAAAAGCACAATGCATATACAAAATATTTTTAATCCTCCCTACACTTACATTGAATTATGGCAAATGCTGTAATTTATGAAAAACAATTTTGCATTTTTCCCCTCTTAGTTCCAATGTATGAACTGAGAAGAGTTAAAAATACTCAGTATTTATTTCTTAGACTGACAGCTGGGAAGGGGAGAAGGAAACCTGTTGAAATTTTTCTTCTCCTGACTCCTTGTGCTTCATACCAGTAGACATAAATAAATCTCTCTTTCTTGGAAGACAAAAAAAATTTCTAACTAGCTAGACTATTTAAGAGATTTTATGCCAGAATCCCAATTGCAACATGGTTGGGTTAAGCCAGCCTGGAAATGCATGCAGTCAATCTATGAAGCTATCATTGGACACCTAGGAATCTCCAGAGAGACTTTTGGTTGGTAGTTCCATAGCATCTACTTCCCCACTATAGAACTCACTGGCAAGGTGATAAAAAAAGAATACAGTTATATACAAAAAATTCAAGAGAAAACTGAAGGATACAATGCTGCATATATCTGCTTATTAGCTTATATTCTGCTGTAAAATTGAGAGGGCAGCACAGATAGACAATAAGGCAGAGAGGAAAATCGTAGTTAATGTTGACAGAGACTGCTGTTATTTTTCAAAAAATAACCATGAGCTGTGTGGGAACTATAGAGCTTATCACCACCCTTTTGAACTTGGACTGGGGTTGGATGTCAAACTATAACTTGAAGGAAACTAATAGTTTTGTTCTGTGTAGACAATGAAAACAGGCAGGTACTTCATTTGGACGTTTTAAACAGAACTCTTAATATACACACACAGGTTAGTATGAATTTCTCTTCCAAAAGTGCAATTACAGAGGTAGTTTACAATTCTGACTCTTATATGGGAATGCCTCTGGATTACAGATTCCCACAGCATTTACATTTAATTACAGTCAGACAAGAATATTAGTTATTGGGAGACTAAAATATCATCTTTCTACTTTCAATATATAGTTTTGAAGGACCCATAATAACAGTAATTGCCATCATAAACCTGGGACTCAAGATGGTGAAACAAGATTAATTTTAAAACTAGACTAATTTAATAAGCTAGACTCATTTAATAATAAATTAAATCAATAATAGAAGACATTTACTAGTAATGTCACCATTTTGACATAACCAGTTCTCTGACAAGGATGTCAGAAATCAGTAAATCTGTAAAAATATCCAAAGGCAAAAACCCATGTAACATTTCATGTTCCTCATGAAATATAAAGGCACCAGCTCTCCTGAGGACATTAACAAGACTAGTCTAGGACTGAGTAACATTTATTATTGAATCACAGGCTTAACCTTCATGAGTGGCACACAATACTCAAAAATGTGGTTCTCTTTCTCAGTCACCCCAGCATTAACAGGAATATAACCAACTTTAAGAAACAATTCCCCATTTGGGGGTGGGTAATGTTTCTGTGAAGGGGGAAGCAGAGTAGTCAGAGAAACCTTTGCAACTGTGAAGTTCAGGCTTGTAAAAGCCAGTTCTGAGTGGGCACATAGAGCAAGTGAAAGGTTGCTACTTCACTTCAGACTTAGCAAACTAAGAGACAGATGACATGGCATGTAGTCTAGCTTGCCACACAGAATAAGAGGTAAACTACACCTAAGAATACACATATATAGTGTAGCAACAGAAGGATACAACTTTGCTCTGTAAGCTGACTTACAGAAAGGAGGTTTTTAAATAGCTAATAATTTCCTTAAAGGGAGGGGAAAAAAAAAACAACAAAACAAAACACAACACAAAACCCAGAAGAGGTTATTCTATCAAATCACATTCACAAGTATTGTTATTATCAGAGTTTTGCATAATTCTCCTCCCACTTTCAGGACACATGTAGGGACATTACACTATTATATTCCAAAGCTGTGAGCATGAAATTGAAGACCAAGAACTTCTCCAAGTTGTATCTAAGCATTATGATGAATCACTGTATGGTCTAGGGAAAAAGTCAATGTGTTTAATTTTTCTGTACTACCACTTTAACACTTTGCAGCCTTGTGAAAATGCAAAGCAATACATTTAATTAAGGAAGTCTATTATACCCAATGTAGGGATTTTAGAGGTACTACTGTAACAATCAAGCATCAGGCCTTAACAAGCAACACTGACAATTATTTATATAGGAAGAAGTGATTAGTATACCTGAGTGTTTGGGCTCACCTCTGTCTCCATGCACTTTCCCATCATAGTTCTTGATCAGTTCTTCAATAAAGGTACCATCCTGGTCAAGCACTTCATCTCCCATATACGGAATGTTATGTAAAACTGTTTCATCCTCTACCTAGTAACAACAGTTATAATCAAACAATTTAAAATTGCGTTTTCAATTGACCATTTCTCCATTGCCATTTTCACAATCTACAAGTGTCTAGCTATCACAGTTAACTAACTGGCTTCACTGCTTTACCACATTTACCATTAACTAGATAAATAAAACAAAACCCTCAACAATTTTTTGTGCTAGTGGTGACTGGCTCAGGATACTGACACTAGCTCCTAACGTTAAGGTTAGCAGGGTGTTTCTGTAAAGCTTCTACTACTGAAACACAGGAAGCTACCTAGCTTTGGGAAGCTTGCATTTGATAAGTTCATTCTCCCTTCCTTCCTTCTCTTCCACAGCAATGTGCAAGGGAACCCACCCCTTCATTGCTTTGCCAGAGATAAGAAAATATGATACAAAAAGACTCTAAATTCAAGTTGTCTAAACAGCAAGCACAGAAACATGCCTCACAATTTAATCTGAATGCCACTGACTTTTCTTTTTGTCTGCATATCGACAAAATGCATTAATACTCCCATGTTTTGTCAGTAGAATTTATGAACCTTGATACTTAGCTGTATCTTCCAATACTACAGAAGAACCTTCTATTGTTAAGAAAATAAATGTAAACTCTCCTGCTGATCATGATTCTGCAGCAGTGCAAAGTATCCAAACAGTGGTGAATTGAAAGCAAGTAGAAAAATGTGTGGAAGAACTCTGTACATCTACTGATAAAGCTGGTTATTTAAATCACTTTGCTACAATTATTATTGTAATACCCAGTCAGCAAAGGTGATCATATACAAAACGATGTAACAAAGATTTGTAATAAGCTAAGCTTTTCAAATAAGCCGAATACCTACATCAGAAATCTAACATTATGGCTTTTGCATACAGTGAAGCTAATCAGAAGATAAGGCTATACTCAGTTGCTATATAAGAATGACCATTATGTGAGGACACTATTTCAGGATTAAGTTCTCTATTCCATAAGAATTACTATTCTGCTACAGATACATTGGTTGATAGTCTTACATAAAGACATTCATACCCCTCAGAAAATATTTCTCATTGCACTAACTATATGCTTTCAAATAAATCTACATTTGCTAAATACCATACAAGACAATTCATCACTTGAATTAAATAAACTTAGGGTCTCTTTACAGCAAGGTTTTAGAGATATTTAGGTTCACTGAGGAAGAGGTTTAGTTTTCAATCAAAGTTACCTTCCCCCCCCCCATTTTATTTGGGGGAGCCTATTTCTGATTATTACTGCCTTATTACGAATACCAAAAAGATAAGGAGCATAACTGGCAACAGATTTTTGCTGCTTATTTCTAAAATTAACCCTTCCCTTTTCTCCTTACATTCCTCCTCCGAGCACTTTTTTAAACTTACCATAAAATTCTGTTGAAGGGGAGACCAAGAATACATTATAGGCACAGAAGCAACAGCATTGAGAGTCTTCAGTGGGATGACTTGTTTTGGAAAATCTATATCACTGGTCACAGAGCACTGAAATAAGAGGCTGAAGTTACACTTACATAGCAATATCAGAAACAAAAAGAAAGAAAAAAATCACAGAAGAATACTCTACAATGTAAAAAATGCAAAGTGTTTGTCAAAATTAGCCATATCAGCCTTTGAAAAATGCATCAGATTTTTAGGGCATAATATTAAGAATAGGTTTAGCAAGAAAAAGACACAAGAATTATTTCTATGTCAGTACCTTGCTAATAGGTCATGATGGTTTTTTCCACTTATTATTAAGTGCCCATGATATATTTTACTCAGACTATTTGACCTACAATACAAATTATGTTTGGTATCTCAATACAGATTTAATACCTGTTGCTGCTATACTGATGTTAGAGTATATACTCAAGCCATCAGAGAGCCAACTGAATTCCCCTGGCTTCAGATCAATACACTGCAGAAATCATTAATTATTTATGTTAAAAAAAAAAAATTACTTTAATGCCAGCAAGACATCTTATGGAAGTAAATCCTCCATATATCTTGTTAATTCTTTCCCTGTTTGCTCATTGTTGTCTGTTTATCTTTATCCTATCCTCAAGCCTTTGATTATGCACACTGCTTACAACGGAAAAAAGAAAATTAACTCTTAGTATCTAACTCTGGACATGTCAATGAGTTTTTCAGCTACAGGACTTCTTTTTTTTCCTGATTCAGAGGTTTATGTAGCCTCCAAAAGATAAACATGCCATAGAAATACAGACAACTTCTAGGTTATTCTTGCACCTATTCAACAGTTAACAGACACAGATCAACTTCTCTCAAATACTTGGACAGCAGTATGAAGAACTCTGAAAAAAAGTTACAAACAAAAGCAGACAGGAACATACAAAGCTAGGGAAAGTACAACAAAGAGCATTTGGAGGTAGGTAAAACAAAGCTTAGAACAGCTATCATAGCTACCTGAAAGGAAAAAAGGAAGTGGAGACAAAAGATCTTTCTCCTTTCCAGAAGGGAAAGATGAACAGAGCTTCACATTTCTAAAGAAATACACAAAGTAATGTAACAAACAGTATACAGAGACAGTACCCCGGTAGAATGACACAAGCCAGATTTATTTATTTTCTTTTTAATCTTCAGCAAATTAGATTAGATTTCTGCTGTGTATATCAATACTCAAGACACTGTCCTATGCTAGTGCTTTATTCCCATTTCAGGTTAATGTTTAATTTTCTAGCTAGCAGCCACCTAGCATATTTTTCATGTATATTTAAAGAAAAATGCAAAAGTAAAAAAATAATTACTTTTATCTTTGGAACTAGAAGTCTCAGGCTGACAAATGAGCTATGTCAAAATGACTCAAAGTGTTTGGTACCAAGTCTCAGTTATGTTGCCCTGTTGTTTTGGTATGGAACTCAGCTTACTGTTTATTAGGCTAGCACAGGACATGTTATGGTCTCTGGTTGATGCTGACTGGACTAGCCATTGGAGAAAATCTATGTCACCAGCGATGCCCTGCAGTCTTCACCAAACACATGAAGGCTCTCACAAAACCTTTCCATCAGGTTACTAAACTTCTAGCCAGTGTCCTATGCAACTCTGAAGAAATTTAGCATATTAAGAAAAAAAGTATTTTAAGGTAATCTTTTAAAACCCCCACCATTTCTTTGCCTCACTTCTCTCACTATAAATTATGGCAATCTTAAATCAAGCATTAGAGTTCTGATTCATGAGACAGAGATTGGATTTGTATGCAGTAATTAGTGTGCTCTATCAATTCAGGCAGGAAATCAATTCAGGCAGGAAATTAAGATAAAAGAATAGTGAATCAAGCTAAAAAAAAGAAAAAAGAAAGAGGAATGATCTTTCACTAACAAAAAAAAAAGTGAAAACCGGATGTGTACCTGTGTCAATTATTATGAGAAGTCCTGATCCTACAGTGCCATATAATAGGTATAGAGCTGTACATGAATAATCGCGTATTCATTCACGATTAAAAGACAACACTCAGGCAAAGGTCCTTGCCTGTTTGCATTTGAACACGCACGCACACAAATGCACCTCCATGACACACACACACACATCCTCAGTTCCCCACTAAAATTTTAGGGAAAGGAAAATCTGAAAAATTTCCTTGAAGAGAAAGTGGTTTGTTTTGGGTTTTTTAAACTATTCGGAGTAAAATCTTTCCATTCTCATCACACTGAAAAGAGTTAGCTTTTCAGATTATTACACATAAAACAGCTTCAAACTAGCTTAGTTTGGAGAAGTGCCTAAAGAGCAACTGAGAAAGAAGATAAATTAACCTGGGCTGAATACAGAAATTTGGAGTAGGCTTAGAACTATTTGAGCTACCAACATGAAAGCCAGTTTAGGTGCTCAAATTGCATCACAATCATGGAAGTGTTTTTTCACAAATTTAGCGTCCAGTCTGCTTGTGCAACACAAGAGTGCATCAACTCAACTAACTCCTTTTAGAACCTCTGTGATTAAATTACTTTAATTAATATAAAGAAGACTTTGTCAAGTGCTTTAACTTAGTAAGAACCAAAGTAACTACTCATTTGTACCACTGGGGTCAACCCCAATAGGAGCAAGATCAAACTCCCAATATCAGTGAGACGGTTTGATTAAAGGATGCTGAGGATTATCCAAATATTATCAGAAATAAAGAAGTTTCACTTTTGTGTGTCATTCAAAGCTAGGTAGCCTGCTATGTATTTATTGCTTTCCAGAAGTCATATAATTGAAGTAAATAATAAATTCTTTGAGACTGGTATAAAAAATATTTTAGCTGCCAAGTCATGTCATGCTGGAAGAAAAAAAAAAAAAAAAAAGGAAGAATAGCCAATTTTCCAGTAATAAAACGAAAACGTGCTAACAACCTTGTAAGTGGAATTACCACAACACATGTTAACCAACCTCCCTGGTCCCGCGCAATGAGCTCACAGAAGTCATGATGTGAACAGGCTGTATCCTACGTTGTTTCCATTCTTGATTTAAGATTTCAGTTCTTTCCATTATCTTCTGACGATTAGAATTAAACATACTCTAAAAATTAATCACAATTGTAAACATTACCAAAAAAATCAAAGACTCTAAATTCACCTGCTAGCATCTTAAGGCACTATAACATTTACTAAAAAAATAAACAAAACCAAACAGGATAAAAAAAAGTGCTCAAAACTCACCCCCCCAAATTTTGTTTAAATGTCAGTGAGGCTCAATATAGTTCATTATCCCTTTCTTTGACTCAAACCATGTTCTCATGTTTAGAGACTCAGAGGTTTAGCATGGAACTAAATTCTAAATGGAATTAGAAAGCGTATGGGGCTAAAGAAGTTGCCGTACTTGCTCTCCACAGTCTTTTCTTCTACTTAGCATGCCTGATTCAATCATATATAAATTTGTCATACCTGTTTATAAAGTCACAGAGTTAAGACAAGTTTTCAGTACATTAACAAAGTATTTAATGAAATTGTTATTGCAGGTGTTAACTGCAGGACAACTCAGACTTCAGAAGACAGTCAATTTTTGTACCATTTTTTAAGCAATAGAACCAAAAGATGACATACCTTTACTTCATCTGCACGTCGAAACCTCTTGAGCTGCCTCAGTCTCATATATTCTGATTTCACACGTTTTCGCCAACAAATTGGTCCCTTCTCAGATTTTTTTCCGGTTTGACCCATGATTATCCTACAAGAGACACTGTCATGTTAATATTACTGAATCTAATGCCGCTGCTTACAGAGGAAGTTAGAGTGAAGTTAGGTAGGCTAAAGACATTCCTTTAATACCTTTCATATCCAATTCCTTTAATTCCTCTCAATCAGACACTTGCAATACCATACCAATCCAACAAAAAACAAACAAAAAAGAAATTAAAACATACTTAAGTGATAGACACCGGAAAACAGTAATTTTAATTACAAATCAGTGGGACCATTCACATTTGCCTTTCCCTCCTCACAGGAGCGGTCCTCTTCAGTAAGATACCAACTTGTTCTGGAGTTGATTTCAAGTGCAGAGAAGTACCCCAAGTACAGTCCTCCTACCCAGCCACTCAAGTGTCAAAAAATTCTAGAAATTCAGATGTAAAGAGTTTTGAAACAGCCAGAATGAGACACCTTTCTCTTTTCTCAAGTATTCTACAAAAACCCAAACTGTCCAGCTGACTGCAAACAAGACACTGTATTCCACTTTTACTGATCACCCTCCTAGTACCAAAAGCCTCATTTTTATGCTACAGGACTGCTGGCAATGAAGTTGTAATTTTACATTATAATCCAAATGTGTTGCTAGAATATGCCAATCTGCTCAGCATTTTTCAAAATCAAGGACCGTATGCTGCGACTATGCTGGCAATGACTATTTTGACAGCATCCTGAAACAAAACCACTACATTGAAGACTGGCTTCCTCTCAAGAGTCATGCTGTAATAACTTACAGTATTTCACTGAATAGCTCAAAATAGCATTCACAATAGCCATCGTGGACTGAAAGGCTGAAATGTCAAGTTTCCCAAGGTTAATACATTCTCAAACGAGCATAATCAATTTGAGCAGAAACAATTCCAGCCCTTCTAATTATCAAGGTAAGTAAACATGAACAGAGGTGTCTTCTTCAGGCTGGAGTCAAATGCCCAGTGCTACCTCTCCTGCCTCACAGCACAGCTCCCCTGACAGTCACGAGTACAACTTATCCAAGATATTGAAAGCTCTTTGCTGCTGTAGGCAGAGCTCTATTTTCAGCAGTTTTGTACAGGATGGATTTGAGTTATATCAGACCTTATGACAACTGGGGCCAGGGAGTGGGGATCAATACAGAACCTGTTTATTCTCAGTACCATGCCTTCATTTACACTGAACACATTTACCTTGAACAAAAGGTAATAGTCTATAAGAGCATGACACCCATTTTTATGCAAGACATTAAATCTTATTTTGTAAGAAAAGTTGCTGGGTTTTTAAATTTAGAATGAAAGTGAATCAACAAACAAATGGCAGAATTGCTGACCCAAATCATCGGAAGAATCCTTTGAGGAAAAAAGGCAAAGCATATAAATAAGTTTCACATAATGCCCAAAGCACCTGACTAGACAGAGGGGGAGGACAAAGAACCAGCAGCAGGAGGGATATAAATCTAGAGCAAAGTGTCAAACACTGTTGCTCTGTTTCCATGCCTCAAGGCAGCAAGTAGAATCCACCTGTATCTCATTTGTCACAACACCAGTGGTTAAAAGAGAATGAGATAAATAAAATAATAATTAAAAAAATCCTAGACCGTTCATGTTAGAGCATGGTAAAAACAATAAGTGATTCAAAGTGCACTACGATGTTGATTAGAGAACAGCATAAAAGCATTATGAAGTACAGAAAATGCATTGTATTATAGGCTAAACTAAGCAAAGCAAAAATATGGAAAAACATCCCATTAAGTGGAAATAAATTAGACATAGACTAAGTATCCTTAAATAACAGAAAGACAGAAACTCAATTTGTAAGTCATACAGAACATCAAAATCACTTCAGTTACGGTTCAGCCAAAAGACATGGAGAAAGTACCAATGAATTCAAAAGATAAGTGAAAGCTCAGCTGACAATACTGAAGTAGCATATTCCATAAAAACAAAACACAGATTATGTTTACTTACTCTAATAGTGCATCAACCACAGCCCTTCTTATTCTAGTTTCCTGAAGAATAACAAATGATTCAGGCTTTAAAAAAAGCTTTCTTAACTAAAATTAAATTGCCAGATAAGCTCTGCTCATCAAAAGCAGATCTATATGGAAATTATATATAATTCGATTAAAAACAACAACAACAAAAAAAACCAACAGAATTCCCATCTTTCTTTCATACAATGGAAATACAGTCCCCAGAAGACCGTACAAATAAGGTTTTAAGACCTGAGAGAATTATATCACCATCGAATAAACAAATCCAATCTATTCTATTTTTCAGTAATTACCAATGTTACCTGTTGTATTAAAATGGTAAGAAAAATAATACTTTATAAGATAAATGCTTCCTTTTAAAACAGCGTAACTTAGGCACACTGAGGTCATTCATCTGAAAACAAATGTGACTTACAAGAACACTCTCCTCTTGCACTAGTTTCAAGCTGCTATCTGGGGCAC
The DNA here is from genome assembly GCF_000737465.1 of Haliaeetus leucocephalus. Lineage (NCBI taxonomy): Eukaryota > Metazoa > Chordata > Aves > Accipitriformes > Accipitridae > Haliaeetus > Haliaeetus leucocephalus. The sequence goes on from NW_010972589.1 coordinate 118,897, forward strand.
AACATAGACAACAATCTAATGCTCAAGGCACCAAATAACAAATCACAGAAAATGAAAAAATGCACTGTTGCTCATGTCAAGTTATGGCAAGAAAAAGTTCTTCTAGATAAAGTAATATGTTAATGTGCAACAGTCAGTGGGATACACATAGTGCATTAAGTCAAATATGTATAAAGTAGAAACAGCCTCTTAAGTGGCAAGTCCGTATTAAAAGAAAAAACACCAAGTGGAAAGGAAGCATGTGCATGTATAGGTTATAGAAAAATCATAGCTAGGAAAAAAGCAAAGTGTCCTGGATGCATGTTTGTAAAACATTAATTTTGAAAATCCCTGAAAATTTATTAATTCATTCTGATTTTGAGCACCAGTTTTTCAAACCAAGCAAGCCACATTTGTATGTTTCTGGACAGCTGAACACCACCAAACTAGAATTACAGTGTTGTTAACATACGTACTATCGTAAGAGGTAATTATTTCTCTGTCCCTAATCTCAGAAGTATGGGAAAGAAAAAGCAAACAAGGCATGGGGCAGGGAAAGAAGAGCAGACAGAGTTAATTCTCACAGTGCAATTGATCCATCATCCTCACATTAGGACTATAGCCAAGTGCCACTGACAATTTCTAATGTCAATTCAAAGGTTGCCCCAAAAACTATACATTTAAGAAATCAGACCTGAGAAAATGGGATAAGAAGTTTCGCAGACAAGGACAGCCCATGTCGGGTCAGGGCTGGGGGAGCAAAAAATGAGACAGAAAGATGAACTCTTACAGAAGGGTGCTGGACATTACCTCCATCCCTGCAAGGAAAAGTAATTTGGAGAATTAAAAGACTTCAGCAAAATATCAACAAACTCAGTCTCTGGGGCAAATCCAGGACTGTAGATGTTGTCTCAAGCCTACTATTGGTCCACTTGCACTAGTATCTGTAAGAAAATCCTTTCCTATATCACTTTCTTCCACCATTTCTGCTGTTCACATTTGTTAGTACTCTGAGCTGTAACAAACTACAGAGTTTTCACTTAGCTAAACAAGTGAATTTTAAGATCAATTTGTCAGAACTGTTAAACAGTTTCTATTTAATAAATAAAAACATTATACTGGCTTGTCTTAGTGCAATGGTCTGATTTTGAAAGCCCCCAAGCCATGACCCTCTTCTCTGTCCCCATTTCCCCTTCTGAATCCTGCCAGCTGTTTCTATTGTTTTAAAACCTTTTTCTTTCCCATTTTCTCATCCTTTTCATACAAAGGGCCTACAGAAACCATCTAATTGTTAAAGAATCCACTCCTGAGAACTTTTATCCAAAAGAAAGAAACTATGTAGCAGTCAACTCAGTTATTTATGGGCAATTATCTCATCTTTAAAATAGATACAAGAAAGCAAGCATAACTCTAAAGCAGTTATACTGTTTCTAGAGAAAACTTGGCTCCCAAGTGCAGAATGACTTTCATTAACCTTGCCAGACCTTACCTAGCACACACTAAGGAGGAAACCTTGCCATAACTCCCTGCACCCTCTTTGCAGAAGAGGGAACACTGGGAAGTGTGGTGAGACATCCCAAGTGATTCTAGTGTCAACTTGGTACAGCCACAGAGAGACGGACTGTCTCATTGCAGACTGGAAAAATCACCCCGATGGCATAGCAAGCAAGGAGATGCACGTGCCACACTTTAACACAAAGGCTTAACACCTTGGGTCCAAAGCTGCGTTTTTAACCCAGCCAGCCCTCCCGGAGCACAGCACTGCAGAACTGATGTGACCCCACGCTGCCTATTCTATACACACAGCTGAGCATTGCTACACTGCTCACCTGCTCTCATACCACCTGTATTCTTCCATTATTTGTAATATTACAGCTACCTAATGCCCTGAGCTATAAAGTATACCCATGCACAGTATACCTAAGTGCATGGGTAGAACTGGACATGAGATAATTATACTAATGATAGGATCAATGTAATTCTAAACAGACCACCATCAAATACAAGAAAAATAACACAACTAACACCTCTTTTTAACCAATAAGGAGTCTGAACTATGGTATTAGGAATAAGACATAGTGAACCCACCTAAACACTGATTTTACAAAAACCCTACAAGAAAATAAAAACACATAGCTATTCTTTTCAGTTCCTACTCATGCTTGCATACCTGGAAATGAAAAACAACAGCCAGCAGTGTCCTAGACCATATACGTTTGCGTTTTAAATAAACTTCGCTGAGCATTTCATAATGAAGTTATGTACAAGATCCGCATTCTTTACAGTAAGTTTTAAAGGAACTTCATGCCTATAAGATTAAATCAGCCAATACTTACTTTCAGCAGCCAAAGAGTGTACAATACATCTAGAATTCATGAGACAAGTGTAGAAATTGCTCCTGTTTTGCCTACAGAACATAGAAATAGCCTTGTTTAAAGACAACGTCCTATTTTTTTCGATCATTTTGGTAATATCCATCAGTGACAGACAAACACACAGATAATTCGTTAAATTAGATGGTCTATTTAAGCTATTAAATTAGGTGCCATTTAAGCACCTCTGGCTACCACACCAAATTTTGGGGGGGGGAATGTAATGAAAATTTTCAAACTGAAAAGCATGGCAGAACAAATGAGGGGGTCTGCCCTTTTGAAAGAATGCTATTAGTTTGTAATTGTGCTTAATATTACACAATATTTTAAACTGTACCAATATTACATTATCTTCTCTTTATTCAGGATTTCTGTTTGGAGATATTTACAAATTAAAACATACTGTGTACAGTATAACTTCTCAGTTCTTTTTGTGAATTAATCTACACTCAAAAGGTTGTTCATATACTTTAAATATACGCATACACTGATATAATACTGCACTTAAGAGCACTCTTGACCAACAGTTTCAATGTGGGGGGCGGGGGGTAAGGATGGAGGGGAATATAAAACCCAACAGAGAAACTGCATATGCAAACTGAACAATAAAATGAGTCATCATGGGTTTTGTTGCCTACAGTAATGAAAGAGTAATGAAGGAACAAAATAATTCAGATGGGGAAGGGGCAGGTAGCGGGGAAGTACTTCTACCTCCCATAAAGTCAAAGATGAATGCTTTCACATTTGCTTCGCCTTGAGCGAAGCAAAGGAATGTATTTAACTGCATAGCCCTGCTCAGTGAACTACACCACACTGCTTCTTGACCTCTTCTACCTCACCATTAGCATGCCCACTGCCCTGTGAATAGTGAAGTGCTTCCACTAAGTTCTCTGGACTGGATGCACTGGTAAATTCAAAGCATGCATCTGAGCTGGCTTCATGAACTGTCACTTCAGATACCATAAACTTATTTAGATTCAATACTACATAATGAAGGTACTCACCGAAGTAATTTCTTCAGTAGCGATAGCATCTTATAATCACCCCACCCTTCCCAATGCTTTATTCTCACCCCAATACTGCCTACTGAGCTGCAGCCACTCTTCTCGAAGGGATGCATGGTAAACTGGATTAAACTGACCAATGATAAATAAAAGCTCACTTTTGTGATTGTTTTCTGAAACACAGATCAGTTTGATGATCCCATCCACATCTGTGGCTTCCTGTACACAGCTATAAAGTATTTGTTAGGAACTTGGACCAACACTAGGGAAAAACTAGTACAGACAATTATGCCACAAACAGGCAATGGTTTTATACATCAGTTTGCCCTGGAGTGGCAGGCATGCTCTTTAACTGTAAGCTGTTATCAGATCCGGACAGCATACAGGTGTCTCAGCCTGAGCATATGCACTCTTACTAATGGAGAAATTATTATATATTAAACCCTATCTGAAGTCATCATTGAACTTCTTCAAGCATCTACAAAACTTGGGGTTTAGTTAAAAAAAACAAACAAACAAACAAAAAAACCACCAAACAACCCCACCACACCCTTCTATGCTTTTCCTCAAACTAAAAAAAAAAATTTTTTTGCTCAGGCAGCAGAATTTAGGACAACTGTCACATTCAACTCAAAAAGCAGAATTTAGCAACAGAAGTAATTAACAAGATTTTTCCGTAAGCCTGCAAAAAATTCAATACTTGTTAGAAAACAAACAAACAAAATATAACACATTTCAAGTATCAAAAATCAATGCATTAAGCTTAGATCTAAAGTTGTTAACTACCTAAAACCACGTCATAAAAAAACTCAAATGATCTTTTATGTTCAGGATTTTACACAGCACAGTACAACAAAATAATTGTTCAACTGCAGCTAAGTATTTTTCAGCTATGTTAAGCTAAACTTCACTATTTAGAAAGTCTTGGAAATTTACTTTTAGTATTTTACTTTATGCACCCTAAATGCAAAACAAGACAATACTCTCCATGAACCTATCCTAAACCTTTCTAGAGCAAGCAGTTTCCAGTAGACTCTTACCACAATTATCAAGCACCTGAAAATAACTATCAATAAAACACATACATATTGCCAGACTTAAGAAAAATTGACTTGAAAGTTAACTATAAATTAATGCTGTAATCTGCCAGATCAGTCTCCTTCATTTATACCAAACTTTTTTTAACAGCAGAGAGATTCATCAAAAAACTACGGTCAAGAAACAAAATTACTCTCTTGGGCTACGTAAGAAAAATTGTTCACTGCCATGATTTCAGGGCTGCTAACTATTTCCACATTAAATTATGCAAGCTGCAGGGGTGGGGGTAAGAATTACACTCCCAGCACCTCGATGGGCTTTTTACCTGCGCTATCAGCAGACACACAAAAAATATGCTCAGAAGTTTTGTAGTTGCTTGCTACTCTGCTACTCTTTCTGCATTTTCTAAATCAAAATAAAACATGGTTTTCTTTCAAACTTATCTATGTAAAATAGCACATTCTCATTTCTATGGGAAGAAAAATATTCCCAAGGCCACTGTGAGCTTGGGTAGTTCAGATACCAAACCTGACCGACTAACAAAAATCTCTAGCTCTGAAATACAACTACATAGGAAAGATTAACATAGTTTATTAATAATATTTCACTACAAAAGCAATGACAGCACATTTACTATTTTACAGAATTAGTCACAGAGTAAACGGGAGTAAATGTAGTGTGTTTTTTACTATTCTACACTATAGAGATGCGGTATTTAAAATTTACAGTGCAGTTCAATATATTTTTAGTCAAGAAATACCTAAAAATACTTATCTATGCTTTAGAATTTACATAATGTTGTTATTCCATATGCTGAAGTTCTGTATCATTAAAGGATGTTTAAATTTAGAGAGAGAACCTACATCAAATGCTACCATCAGTTCAACTACCTTCCTCAAAAGCTATTTGGTGTCAGTTTTACCTGGAAAAGACATCATCCGTCCGCTGTATCAGTGGCACCTGATCACTCATTTCCACCTCTACTCAGACTTCTCTACTGTGAGAGCTTAAGTGCTTATGATTCTGTTAATCAAACTAGGTCATGTAAAAAAAAAAAATCTGTATGAACAGCCCAGAAAATAAACACACTTAGTTTTTAAATACAATTTTTCAACAAAATCAGCTCCACAAGCTGGTTTGTTCAGCAGCCACATGAATTCTTGAATCAAGACAAGTGAAGGGGGGCAACACTAGGGCAGGAACAAGAGGCAAAGAACTGAAATTGGAGAGGGCAGCAGTTTAGGTTTCAACAGAAGTGTCTGTCAAGCCACGTCGTCTCTCTGCCACACAATCTTACCAGTACAGAAAAATTATTCTTAACAGCCAGAAACAGGAAACATTTACTAAGCCATCCATGCCAGCTCTGCCACTCTTCAGCCAGATAAATACCAACAGGCTTGTATTGATCTACAAAGGCTTAACCTGTATTGGGCTCTGTTTGACAGTATCTAAAAAAAATTTATCAGTTCATGAACTGATCTAAGCAGGTAACTCCAAACAGCTCATGTGTCCTTCCTCACTCTGACAGGCTTCAGTGGTTGTGGATCATTGTAGGTTAATAAAACACTCATGATCAACTCTAACGAGATTCCATGTTCTTCAAGAATGTTCTTGGTTACTCAAGAGATGGAAATTGTTATACAAGCTATTGTCAAAGACAAAACTATTAATTTTAACAAACTTAACGTAGGGAGGAGAACCATCAACAGCCTCAGATGTACCAACGCCATAACCCCAAACTGAGGAGCAATGTCTGTGTGTGAAAGCAAATGTCCAAATCTCAGAATACTTCCTCTTCCTCCCCCTCAAGTTAGCAGAAAAACCCTGGCTTGCAAGTAGAACTAAAAGCCTGTGTTTCAATTGCAGTGTGGGTAACAACCACATCCAAGACATTTTACTGTCAACCCTAACACCAATACAGACTGATGACGGCTGTAGACCTTCCAGGTAACACAGCTGCGCCAAAAGCAGAAGGTCTGCTGCTATAAATAGGCATGCTTTTATTATGAGCAGTCTCATCACTATCCTATTTTTGTGATAGTTAGTTCCTTGCAGTTACTATTTGCAACACTAAAATACATTTCAGTTAGTGGAATCCCTTCAAAAGTAGTAGTCTGTCACTACAACTACAATATTGTGGGGGTTTTTATGTATCACCAACAACATGTTTGCCTCCACTGGAACATAGTTGTCAAATTCAAGGCCAGTGCACTCTCTCCTCCCTGACATAATCAATGGTTACTAGTGTATTAACAGTTACCCAACAGAATTTAACTTTGAAGAACAACATTTCAACTTAACCAAAACTAAGCAGAACATTCACTTGCCTATTTGCTTTTGGAAGCTGATGACAAATACATCCTAAGGTACTTCTCAATTAGGACTGGGAAAGGAAGTAGGAACTGAAAATGGCATATATTTCCTCTCTTCATTGTCTATCTACACTACTTCAGCATCTCAGGTAGAATTTACATGGCAAATATAATAAATGTGATTGAGGTAATCAGTTACATCAAATCAGATCTTTTCTGCACTCAAAAGAAGCAGAGTTTCCTAACTGGACCAAAATTGCTCATGCTGGCCTGATAAGCACCCAAACTGGCAGGGAAGAGGAGGAACGATGCAACCAGAGTCAAGGGAAAAGAGCAAAGCCTCTCCCTGTTAATGTCAGCATAGTGTTAGAGCATTATCATCCACTTGCCTTAGACTAGAACACTTATCTTCCGTACCATATAAAACATACTATTCACACAGTGTAATTTTTTTTTTTCTTCACAAGACTTTGCACAATCAAAGCAGTTAATGTGGCAAACTACTTCTGCACAAGTAGCTTTCAAGAAGTGTGTTTCCTGCTATCTCTAGATCAACTAAAGATTGCTCTGAAAAGATGTAGTGAGTGGCAAAACAACAGGAGCAGCCATTTGTAACTTATGTAGACAAGTTACCAGTACAAGACAAATATAGACATCTGTAACAAACGAAAAGCTAGTGTAGGTTTGTTCAATTCAGTTCTGCCTCATACATCCCATTACAGCCATTCACAACAACAGCATGTATACAAATCAATGGTTAACAATGATTATTTTCCATTTCCTATTATTAGCACAAGTCTAAGACTTCAAGATAAGTTCTGTTTATTCTTAACAAATATTTAAGAATACTACATGTAGACTCCTAAAGTCCTAAACACTCTTTAAAACATGTGTCATGTTTTTCCCTGTTTCTGGGCCTTATCAAAATTGGACAAGTCACTTCAAGAATTTCAACCAATACATAAAAGAATTCATTCCCTGAACAGTGTGCTTTCTTACACAAATCAGAGCTAAACCCAGACAATCACAGCAGTTGAGCACTATTCTAGCCCTTCCACTGAGACATGCTAATCTATGCTAAATGAAAGTACAAGAGGCAACAGACAAAACTCAGCAAGGGATTTCATTTCAATATAGGGAGAAAATTCTTCACAGTGAGTGCAGTCCAGTGTAGGAATGCATTAAGCAGAGAGGTGCTAGAATCTCTGTTCTTGAAAACATTTTAAAAGTGGTCTGGAAAAGACCATTTCAGTGTTGGCCATGCCTGAGCGGGAGACTGGATCAGATGACCTCTAGATGTACCTGCCAACCTAAACTATACTACAACTCAATACAACTCTGAACTGGGACCACCATCTCAAAACCAAGGATCACATTATTTTTAAAGCTGATCTATGGAGCTTGCTTGCCTTTTAAATTCCAGTTTAATATTTCAGAAGATGAAAACATTCACCACTGCATTCTAAAATTCTTGGTATTTCAATCAGCTACAGGTACAATTTGGAAAACACCACTACTAAGGGAAAAATAATCTGTGAATTAAAAGGCTTAAGAGCTTAATCAGACTGAACTCTTCTCTTCAGTGTGTAATCACCAATTGTTCTAATCAGTAGAAACACTTGTTATGTTACAGCCTCCTTTAACAACTTCATCAACTAGTTAGTTCACACACTCCTTCCCACTACTATTCCATGTATTTGTTCATTTGAAAGAGGCCTTCTCTGCTTAACAGTACAGTTGGAGCCTTCAGTTCTACCTCTTAGAAATCATAATTTAAAAAGACAGATCGGAAAGCTCTTCACTAATTAAGAATGTAGTCTAGAGTGCTACATACTCTCCATAAACTTACCATTATGTTTAAAATTAAAAAAAAAAAAAACCAACATAAAAGGGCTGTTTTTCCAAATTAGTTGTCTTCTTATCCTGATAGGGTTCTGCTTCTCTTACAGCCCAGCCTTTGTGCCTTTGAAGTGTCTCCTTTCAGACCTTTTACTTTCTGTCATTTAAGTGACTACAGCCTTACCTTGCACTTGGTGTATTTAAGATCTGATCTCTACCCTGGAACATTAAATGGTTGGGTGGCTTTTGGCAGGTTTTTTTTCAGACTTCAATTTCACTTTTTCATTTTTAAGTAAACTTAAACACATTCTAGAAGATATCAATAAGCAAGTCAAGCAGTACACATGGTCATGATAAGCAACTACTCTATGACCTGCTTCCCTGCAACTCGAGAGATGTGCCTCCTCAATTATTTCTTCCCAAGCATAATGGTTTTTGGGCCTTGTTACTATCCCAGCAGCTCCTTAAGTTAATAGCTCCCAATTGATACTTCTGGATATTCAAGATTACTGAGATGCTTTTCTGTATATTTTGAGTAAGAATTTCAGTTTCTTTCAAAAGAGGCTTAAAAAAAATAAAAATAAAATCACTGTTTTGTGGCAAATTCACACTTGGTCATCCCATGCTACCTTGATCAAGATGTCTATCATAAACAAAATAACTGTACACACCCTTTTCTCTTACAGCTGTATGCATGGCTATCAGTGAACTAAGAGTAGTTTCATGACATACTTAATCCAATCAAACTACTTATTTGTAGTAGTACTACCACCAAACTATTATTAGCTGTAATGACTGTATTTTTATCTGCAGTATTATTCCCCAAACTAAAACTAGTTGGAGTGGTTACTAAATTATTGTTAACATAGGCAATGCCTTGTATCTGAGCTAATCAATGTAATCAGAATTTCTTCTAAATGGCTGATTTTTAGCTCTCCTATGATAACAAGGCTGATGCATCCTTCTGCATACATACTCTACAGTAACTTCTGACGCAAATGACAAATATAAACCTAATGTGACATGGCTTACAGATCACTAAGGTATGTATGTTTTCTGCAACAGATTCATGAAGGACTGCAAGTGCTCTGGCATTATGAAAAGCTACAGTGTGAACTCACATTTTATTTATTAAAAAAAAAATCAGGGAAGTCATGAAAAAACAAAAACAATTACTAGGGAGAAACACCACTTAGAGCTGCAGATACTGATGTATCAACAGATTGCAGCAGTTTCATACTCAAGCAATGCCATTGCAGCTAACCACAATTCAGAAGACTCACTGCCATACCTGCTCTCTGCTCCAGTATGTAACATAATTACATACACTTTGTAGTAGCTACAATCCTGCATTTTACCCCGAGATGTTGCTAGGGAATGTTCCTATCTTAGATATAAGGAATTCTAACCTTCAGTCCAATTTCCAGATTTGGTAGGAGTCTCTGTTTTCCCTCCCCATACTTAACTCCTGACTTCTGCTTGCCTTGATCACAATATCTACCTTCCTTCATCTATTATTTTTTCTAGTCTGTTTTTAACAGTTAAATGAATCCCTTTGAACACAATTTCTCATTACTGCCCGAACATACCAGACAAAAACCGTATGGAGGACCAGACAGCTTTGACTTCCAAGCATCACCCCTACTTTATGCTGGCATTACTACAAAAAGAAGCACTTTCACCTGCCACTTGTTCCTGCACCTGTGCTATCATTTCCCTCCTGACAGCATGAGCATTTTTGCAGCCAGACACTGACAGAAGCAAGGAAATCCTCTGGCTAAAAATACCTTGCTACTTTTGACTGAAGAAAAGTGAGCATCCAGTTACTCTGTCCCCACCTAAAGACACTGTGAACTATGGCCTTAGATTTTCCATTTTCAGCTCCTTGTGAGAGTGCTAAATGCCTAAGCTTGCAGATCAATTTCTGGATGTGCTCAATTCATACTGAAACTCACACCACTTATTATTTGAAAAGCTCACCTTGTGTAGTAAATCAGAGCAGTTCAGTTACTGACACACAAGACAGGAGGGAAACAAGTCAACACTAGGGCTCACAGAACTCACATTTTCTTCAATCACGCTCCCCATCTGATTTAAAAAAAAATAAATATTAATTTGCCTCCCATGGTATTTTATTTCTTGCTTTCTCCCCTAACAGTTCATTCACATAGATAGTTTAATACTATGTTGTTTGAATATTCTTTTCAGAAGTTTCTGCCACCATTACAAACTGACCAGGCAGATATTAGAAGCTCCCAACTCTTTACCAAGGACAAGGAGGAAAGAAATGGAAGAATGAGGACTCAAGCAGTTCTTGGATATTAAAGAGAAGGGAGTACTCCTTCACTCCCTTTTCCTTCCTGGAAAAACATGAGGAATATTAATTTATCTTCTTGCTGTTGCTACATTAGAATTTTTTATTTTTCTGGGTTAGAAAACTATCAAAGCGAAGCAAATAACCAGGTATTCAACATCCCTTACCCTATCTGCCAGCATGTTAAAATCTTTGCAACTCAAGAGTTTATAAGTAACTCAGACCTTCCAGAAGCACTTCAGAAAATATAGCCAAAATTCTCTGTGGTTCTTAATATCAAAAATAATTTAAAACTATCTGCTTCAAAAAATTAAATAATAAAAAAGAAGAAAAAAAGCAAGAACTCACCTGGTCTTGACAAAATCCCCCAATCATTTTAAGTTTTTGGCACTAACTATAGGTTGATTAAACATGAAGCACCTGAGTAAGATCCAACAACAGAACTGTTCTAGAAAACAAGCTTATTTCAGATTTTCTACTAGCCATAAAGAAGGAGGGCATCAGTTTGATGACTTCTTTTTTCCTAATAGTACACTGCCTTTGGATTTATTTTGACATTATCTCATTCTGTGGGAGTCCTTCATTTAGAACGTTTACTTGTCAAGAAACAGTGGTATGGGTACTTCTCAGAGTTTCATTCTCTTCAGTAGAGAAAAATAAGAGTTATGTCTTTTAATAACAAAATAAGATTTCAATACAAATAATTAGATTTCCAATACATTTCCTTAAACAAATACAAGAGCAGAACAAAAAAAGTAATGTAGCATAATTTGTTTTCAGTCCTTAAAAGATAAATCCTTAACAGAGTGTTCAATCAGTCTGTAAGTTGCAAGCCTGCAACTTTCAGAGGTATTCTTCCCTTCAAAAATTAAGTCCTTTCTTTGTATCCCTACAGCTTCAGGATTTAGAGAAACAAAACCAGATATGAAATAATTACTGAACACCATGTAAGGAGTAAGAAAGAAAAATTTTCTAAATTCCCTATATTATTGCTTTCTTCCAGTACATTTCAACATTTGATACTTTTAGAAAAATACTTTTTTGCAAATAAAAATAACAAGCTCAAGTACTCATCCACTTGGGTGGGGAAAAGGGGAAGAGAGAATGGGGAGATCATAACCAAGCATTTTATATTAAAGATCAAACCAAAATTGCCACTAACTGAAATCAGCTGACATCTCACTTCAGTTTGGGCAACATCAGCAAAACACTGTGCAGCAGGTAATGCAACTATTTACTTTTTACTTGGATATCTGCATGTACAAATACTTTTAACCATACTTGCATGTGTGAGTAAGACTATTTGGATCAAAAAACAAATAAAACATTTTAAAACTCCAAACAGCAGAACAGCAACATAAAGTTTCAAGCCCGATTTTGATCATGCTTTTTACAAGTCACCTTTAAAACCATCCCACATTTCTTACGTAAGACCAAGCATGGCTATTTTTCAGGAGAAAGTAAAGTTTTATGCATAAAACTTGAACTTCACCTTTGAGTTGTTCAAATACGTACCTCTGAATTTCTCCCTTCACACTCATTCACAGACGCCCAGAGGAGTTAGATGACTCCCACACACATTCCAAATAACCTCCATTGCCTAACACCTCCATCTCTTAAAATTTAGCTTTTTGATATCCTGAATAAATCTGGCAGAAAAAGTAACACTTGCTGGGAACACTTAAGGCATGTCTCCACAAGCAAAATAATTTAGGGTGTGAATTTGAAGTGCACTGACTATTCCACCCGAACTTGTTTTGTGGACACACCTTTTTTTTTTACTCTAAAACTCTAAAATAGCCACAGGTTCTTCAGCTCAATCCACACACACAAAAGCAACCCATACTCCATACCAGAAAAACCCTGCCACAAAACAATTAAGCCTTTCAATAGCCATTCCATACTTCTTTCCCTGCATAGGCAAATAGCCTAAATTTTGAAAGACATTATACTTCTGTGTATGCAGAATTTATCTTAGAACAGTCTGACAAATTTTGGAGCTGAAATGGTATTTGCCAAATGTCTGAAAAATTCCAAAATGAGCTTCAAATGATGAAAGCAACAATAAGAGTTATTTACACAACTCCCATTTTAAAGTCCTCAAAATAACTGGGTCTAATGTATGGCATCCCTATTCTATAAGGTATATGGGGATTAATCTATCAGCACATTAGATTAAATGTTGTTTATAGAGGGGAAAAAACAGAGACACTACTTTTCCAGAAGCTTGATTTAATTGAGAAAATTAATGAGAAACAGTTTGTCTTAAAAAACAAAACAAAACAAAAAGCCAAAACAAAAATCCAACAAACCAACCCAAAAAACTCCACCACCCTCCAGTGAAAAAAGATCAGCTCCCTTAGGTTGTGGAAGAGAATTACAAATAGGAAGGCTTTGGGATCAATTATGTCTCCCAGTTTCAAAGCAGTGATGGATTGAACACCAGTAATGGTAAAACTGTTTAAGAATAAAAAAAAACATATGTCAATCTCTTCTTCCAATAGTTAAACAGTGGATTTAACTTTGCACTAAACACATTAGTAATAAATACTCACTAGAAACATGGCTCAAACTAGGGGACATATAGCTGGAAGAAGTTATCAACAAAGGACAGATTTTATCCTGTCCCTGGTTATAAATTGTATAGTTAAAAGAGAGACAATAATAACAATTACTTTAATCCATTTGCCATAGTGCAGTTTCACAGGTAAATCAAGCATCTGTAACACACATCTGTCTGATTTCTGACAAAAGCAGCAAACTGAATTCCATCTCTAGAATTTTCTATCTTGCTAGTAAAAAATGAAATCCGACAACTACCCACCAAAAATATAAAGCCTGCCAGATCCGTTCACACTAAGAAACATAGAAAGGAAACCAGCTCACATTAAAAAAAATAAAAATTATATATGAGTCGTAAGGTTTGAGTTTCCTTCCTTTCAAATACTTTGTTTCTTTAAATTACATCTGATGGCTTTGGGATTTAAACCGAATATGCAGGCTGTGAAAAAGAGAACGCATGGCAGGAAAAACTGAACCAGCCACGTAAAAGGCAGAATGGGAAGGAGCCAGATACAACAAAAACTGACAAGGGAAATAGGCCTGGTTCTAGATTTAAAAGTAATTTAAAAATATAAAGAAATCATACCCTCCTATAAAGATTTATTTTCAGTTCACATCTTAGAAAGCCCAGGATGTGGACTGCAATTTGTACTACTTTGCTTGCATAATTACACATACAACGTCATTTAAGCAGGCACCATATGCAAATATAAAAAAAGAAAACTAATAGCAAATTCTGAAGTTCTTCTGCAATTACGTATCAAGGAAGTCTTTATTCGCACGCAGTAAGGCATCAGATTTACCTCATTTGTTAATGAAATTGTATATATCCAAATTAGAAGCTTTGGAAGTACTACGTGACATTTTCAAGCAAATGACAATACTGTGCTGATCCACTCACATCATTACATTGTTATTTTTATCCACAGAATTCAGAACATGCACAGTATCTATCTAGATTTCCAAAGAGCCTTCTAGCCTTAACAGTACTACCGATTTTACCATAAGAAAGGAAGCATAGTATGCATTATAAATCATTCCAAGACAACAGTATTTTTACAAACTGAGCACAATTATTGAAAAATCCTATATGCAGACTTCAGCCAGGTAGCCAAAAGATTCCTAAAATAAGGGCATGACCCACATTAATGGGGGGGGAAGGGGGGTGTTTACAATGTTTTCTGGACACAGCAGGGACATTAACAGACATCCTCTTCTCTCCCAATATTTTTTTAAATTACAAGTAAATCAAGTCTGATCATGTCAATGAAGTCTGTGTTTAAATAATTAGTTATATGTTTAAGAATTCCTTTCTTTTTTACTATTTTTAAAAGAAGCTTAATTTGTCAATATTATATGCAAATTATACTTTTCACTCTTCCTATTAGAAGTTGCTTCTACCCAAGTTTAGTAGTGTTACTTTATCTTTTTAATTCAGAATACATATTCCGACTATAACATTGGAGGTAGTTTTCTCATTTCCACTGAGAATCCAGACCTCAAGTCCGCAGTCTGACACATCTTAGTGGAAATCTAGGTGTACAACTAGAAAAAACCTATAACAATCAAACTACCTACTATTACCAGTTGCAGAAAGCAGCATTGTCACTACCATGTTTTAGAAAGCTTCACTGTTTCTTGTTTGGAGCTCAATAGAACCTACTCCCTCCTCCAACAGATTTCACTCTTTAGTTTCACCTCACCCATAAAGAGACACACACAGCATCATCCCAAAGTCGTCAACTGATCTCTCTGAGAAGAGATAGAATACCTATTTAATAATTCTGTACATTGTTTTCCTTTTAGTCTTTAGCTCAACAAAACTCTTGGGCATATACTCAGAGCTAAAGAATAAACCCAAGCACTCTGCTAAGTTGTAACCAATGTTTTATCATTCCCCTGTGAAACACCTCTCCCTGTTTTGCATCTACTTTATACAAGGTTTTTCTTTGTCTCACCTTTCTTCCTCCCAGACGTAGCCACTTAGCTGAAGTTATCACATAAACTATGTCAGTACTGGAGTAACTCATCCATTTAAAGATTGACTTAGCCATTCTAGAACAGTTGTACAAGTCATATACATAGATGTGAAATGTATAGATACAGACAGCATAGATGCTGTCTTCAATCAGACACCATTTCAATGAGCCCAGCACTGCTCTCCATGGATCTATCTTACTGATAGTATGAACAGAAGGTTGGTAGCAGCTTTAACATTAAAATAAACCTCCTGTCACTGTCCTACAGCTTCTGTTAACAGGGGTCTTGTTTCCTAATGTAAGTGTTATTCAAACACCTCATCAAATCATTAAGAATTATATTTACAGTACATAGTCAATTTCCTCCACTTTTTTAAAAATCTGGTAAACTGAATTTTGCTTGGATAGGTAATTCTGTAAAGATGACCTACTTGACTCGGTGAACTTTCTTGCTTAGCAAAAGCCAGGTCCTGTTCCTGAGATTTTCAGCATCCCTGCTGGGGAAAACTTTATTCTCGCTTAAGTTTCACAGATACTTCTCAAGTCAGCTAAAACGCATCTGTAAGCACTAACCGTAGAATTACAGAACTTTCAGATTACAGCCAACACTAAAGTTTCCCACAGCACTTTTACTCAAATACAACGTAAAGCAAACATTTATTAAATATGCCTTCTGTCAGTAGTGCAGCCATTTTTAAAAATAAATCTCACTGTTCAATCACATGAATATAGTGCTGTCATCTAAAATTATTCAATTTTAACATTATAGCTGTGAACTTATTAAAACGTATACTTTACATACACAGCTAAAGAAGCTGAATCTCCTTGTGAATGGTGGTGACAACTTTTTTTTTTTTTTTTACTAATTTTGAGAGGACTTTTAGAATGCACCAACTTTTCTGGGAACATTGTTGGAGTGCACTAGATGCTAGATATAGCTTATTCTGACATAAGCTGCTTTACAGAAAATGGCAGTTAGCTTGCACTCTCTCTCTATAGAATACAGTTAGTGCATTCAATAATGCACTACAAAAATTCCCTTCTCACTAAGCCAAAGTTTCTTTGCAGGTAAGCAGCAGTGCAGGAACATATTTACATTTCACCTATGAATGTTGCAATGTTACAAAACAAACAAAAATCCACTTGAGTCCATATCTTCAACGAAATCACCATATTTCAGCTTGCTGGCAATTCTAGCAAGAGAGGAAAAAAATACAGCAAGGAAAAAAACAATTGAGCTTGAATTTCAAGTCTCTGGCCTAAGTTTACACACTACTGCTTTAGCTCATTTTAAACTGAGCAAAGACGTTTTATGACCTTTTGACGATGCAGATTTTCAGTGTCTGTCACTTTTCAGAGTGAAATATTAAAAAAAAACTCAGAAAAAATTAATTTTTTTCCCCAATTTTTGTCCTAATTAGAATCTTGAATTCTTCCAAAGTTCCAGACAAAAAGAGCTGTTGGCACCTCATGGAACATTTTACTGTTACAGATTTCTCCACGGGTTAACTTTATTACTTTCATCCCTCATGTAGACAGAGGAAGGAAAAAAAAATAGTTTTTTTTTCCCCTCTCTTTTCTTTTTGGTAAAGGAAACTCCACAACAAGAAATGTAACAGTTTTGATGTAACAACCTTAAAGCCAGCACTGGATAAAGCATTAGCTCTCGAAGTTAAAAACACTCAACATGTCGCACAAAACTTTCGAGTCCTATCTCCTAACAGACTGGAAGCATGCTTTCTGAAAGACTCTCTAGATCTTAAATGCTCACATTTTAATAACCTAAAGTGAGAGTAGCTATAGTACACTATGTAGAAGTAATACTCACCCTTCCGAAGATGCTTTATTGTTACCACATATAAACATTCCCTGGACTCTCAATTTGATATAGACACTGGGGACAAACAAAGAATGACCTTTAAATTTTTATAAATCACACAATGAACCTGAATGTGCCAACCCCTAAAACAAGATGAACCTATCTATGAGGAAATCCCAATTTAGAAGTGAAGATTACTTCAAAAATGCTGGTAAAACTCTTCACTGAAATCTGTATTAGTAAGAACCAAACTCATAACAGCTGAAACTACAGTTGCTAGACTCAAAGATGAACCTATCCTGCAACAATTAAACAACCTTGTTCAAATTGTTACATGCTTCTTATTAGAGAGAACAAGAATCTCAACTTCCAGCTCCATAGTTAGAAAAACCAAAAAGACTTTTCTCTAGCTCAAGTAAAATAAGGATAGTGCTTTCTGAATTAGAAATAAGTATCTTGAGTAATGTCCAAGTTTATCATCCCATTCCTGCCACATCTATGCACAGACTGCTTTTCTTTTGCCTGCTAATAACAATTTCTGAACCACCACGAATTCCTGTTAAAGACATACGCGTGATGCCACAACACACCAATTTCTTCATCTTTATCCTATCACACACGTGTTGCTCGGGGACAGCTCTGCCCAGCACCCTCCTCCACACGTCCCAGATACCCTAGTTTCAGACAGCTCTGTACACCCGTGCTTGGCGACATGGGATCCAAACCCCAGCGCTTCCAGCTCCCTGCGAACTTTCCCGCAGCGCTCTGGAAGAGCAGGATCGCCCAGCGCCCTTAAACACTTAGGAAGTTCGCCGGAGCCGCCGCCAGACTCACGTACCCCCTGGCCCTCTCCAGCTCCCTCCCTGAACCAGGAACCCTCCAAGGCCAGGCGCGGCAGCCCGAAGGGCGGCCGGCCCCCAAACCACCGCGGGTTTCCAGGGCTCTAGGGTGCGGGCGAGCGGCCCGGGGCGCGCTCAGCCTCCCCGCCCGGCTCGCCCCGCCGAGCGCCAGCTTCCGGGAGGCTGAGAGCACCCGGGCCCGGAGGGGACCCGTCCGAGCCTCCCGGGAGCCTGCCTCGGCGCGGGGGGACAGCGTTGTGCCGCTCTCCCCGCCGGGGGACACACACGGATCTCTCCGCCGGGCGCTCCCAGACCTTCCCCGGCGTACGTTAGGCACACACATACCTCCCCTCCGCCCCTTCAGTCCAACTGTGCCTGAAGCGGCCGCCGCCGCATGCAGTCGACAGGAACGGGGAGGAGGGGGAGGAAATCGCCGGCTCTTCCCCGTTCTTCCTCTCCCCGCACAGCGCGGGCCCCCCCCCCCCCGCCCCCCCCCCTTGGGGGGGGGGGGGGGGGGGGGGGCGCCGACCCCCCCCCCCCCCCCCCGCCCCCAGCTCGGGGCTGCTCTCCGCCGAGCGGGGGTCGGAACGGGAACCGTCGGCTGGGCTGGACGGAGCCAACTTAGACAAAGGGCACTTCAGACTCCATGTCTCTCCCCTCCAGCTGTCACCGGCCGGGAGCGCGCCAGTCTCGCCGCCG
>NW_010972589.1:137662-138126 GCF_000737465.1 Haliaeetus leucocephalus
GAACTCTTTGTTCTCGCGCTGCCGGCGGGGGGCCGGGGGGTCCGCGCTTCTCTCTCCCGCCTCCCGCCCCCGGCCCGGCGCCTTCCGTGCCCCGGTTCCCCCCTCACCGAGAACGGGACCGGGGATGGGTGCACGGCGGGCCGGCGAGGCTTGAAACTCTCTGCCGCCTCACGTGGGGGGGGGGAAGAGGGAGGAGAAAGGAGGGAGGCGAGAGGATGGGCGGGCACCGGGAGGGAGCGCGGGGCGCAGCGCGGGGAGGGGCCGCGCTGCTCGGCGCTGCCGAGTTTGAATCAGTTCGAAAGTGGGAGCTGTAACGGTTTTAACAGTCCCGCCGCCGCGCGCGCGAGGGAGGGGGCAGCGCTGTGGGAGAGGCGCGGGGCTCGCTGAGCGAGAGCGAGGGAGGGGAGGGGAAGGGAGGAGGGAACGTCTGGTGCGGGCGGCGGGGGCCGGGTAGCCGCTCCCCA
>NW_010972589.1:138279-202496 GCF_000737465.1 Haliaeetus leucocephalus
CGGGCCTCCTCGCCGCTCCCCGGGGCCCCTGCCTCCCCGTCCCGGCGGATGTCGGCTGGCTGAGTCACTTTCCAGAGTTGCGTGGTGCGCCCTCGTGTCGTGTCGTTTGACCTTTGCTTACCCAAACTTTACCGGCATCTGCCCTTTTTTGCGCATCGTGCCGCTCCCCTCGGCTTTCTCTGCCTTGCTGCTCCACGTCCAGAGTGGTTTCTCCGCTGTCAAACGCCTGCCCTACCCTGTCACGGAAGGGGTAATAAATCACAGCGGCAGCAAGGTGTCCACATCAGGCTTGGATCGTGTTGCTTGTTACTGGCTGTCTCCAGCCTCTAAGGTTGCCGTCGTTTTCCCTCATTTCTAATCTGTGAGCCGTGCTCATCAATCTTGTTGCCAAGGTTGTGTTTAAACCTTGAGGATTCATGCTCCTTTAGTCCATTGTCATCTCGCTCCTTGGTCGCTCCAGCAGTTCTTCATCTTCAGCGGTGAAAAATAAAATGGCAAAGATGTTTTCTAATAGGTACTTTGGCCATCCTGTGTGACTATATCCCTTTCCTACACATCCCACGTTGCGCGCCGCTTCCAAGGAGCGCTGGAGTGCGAGCCACATCCTTGCTTCCACAGTCTATTCCCGTCATCCTCCCTTACCAAATACCAGCTCCTCTCTCCCTTGCGAATACCTTGGTACATCTTTGGGGTCAAAGCTCCAGAAATGAGCAGGGGTCACTTTAACGAGGTCCTGAGTGATAAAAGCCTCTTGTGGGGGAAATAAATCACAAGCACAATTTCATTCCCAAATCATGCAGTTGGCTTACATGTCAAATGAGGCTTGGTGTTCCTCTACTTAAAGGTGATGTGCTTGTGTGCTTCTATAGTCTCTGTCTTTCTATGTGTAAGTACTTAAAATTCGTGAACTTCATCGCATATTGAACTTGCAATGAGATCTTAAGAGTGGGCATTCCTGCACTGTATGTACTTTCTTTACCTCATGGCCTTGAAAAGGGATTTCTACTAGTAGCCTATTTTTATTTCTAAATCTCTGGGGTTTTGTGAGTTAAGAGCAAAACATGTGCAGCAGAAATTATTTCCTCTTATGGTTGCATGTCATAGGGTGGTAGATTGCCATACCC
This sequence comes from Haliaeetus leucocephalus, assembly GCF_000737465.1. Lineage (NCBI taxonomy): Eukaryota > Metazoa > Chordata > Aves > Accipitriformes > Accipitridae > Haliaeetus > Haliaeetus leucocephalus. The sequence goes on from NW_010972589.1 coordinate 139,404, forward strand.
TTCCTCTAATTCTAGTGGAGTGGCTGACAATTGGAAAGACTGTCTTAAAATCAGCACATTTGCAAAACATCAGTCATTTCTGGAAATTCAGCTATTTTAATCTGTTCTGCCCCAAGATGGCTGCCACCACCAAAATGGCTACCCAGTCCCTTCACAACTTAGAATTTGTAATTTATTTTGGTTGTTAGAGTTGCACTTCATGGGATCTGGTTTTAGTCAGCAAGTGTAAATAATCACCACAAAATAAGCATTGGGTAACTTAATATAAGAGGTACAATCAGCCACAAGGTAGAAGAATCTGCGTTGTAGAATCTACTCTGTGAACTAGACCTCAGCACAAATCGCTTTGTTTTTCTCTCTTGCACAGAAGATTATTCATCTGTTATACCTGAAACTAATGCTTACTAGAAAATTAAACACGTTTTGAATTGAGGTGCTCTTTCTCCTTTGCACTGTAGCAAAACAATCTTTCCACCAAGGCTCCATTCTATGCTCTTAAAGCGATGAACTCCTTAGTGAGGAACTCCATTAGGCGCCGATTTTCCGATCAGTAGTTGTTCAGGCTGTCTCAAACAGTCAGGAGAATTTTAGCAGCACACAGCAGTTTAATGTTGCAATGAGTTCTGTACAGACTTTCCGTTTTCACAGAGTAAACCACCCAGATGGTTTTCTGTTTCTGTGTTTTCGTGATTAAAGAACACCTATTTGAACAAGGATCTGCTTTATGGAGAGACATTCAGACCATTAGGCAAAAATAGTACAAAAATTTTTGAAAGAATTACAAAATCTGGTATTTTGAGGAGTCATTCTGAAAGGAGTGACTTCTGATGGCAGCATGTAATAGTGCCTTTGAGAAAAGTAGCTAACGTTGAAATATATATGAGTTACTTGACAATGAAAATAAAATCAGACTCAGGAAAAAAGTATCAGATTTGGTTTAGACCCTTCTGGAATTGTTGAAAGCTTTTGCCTTTTTTTATAGCTAACACATGTAGAAGAGCTTTTTCTATGTTCCCAACATGTGAATGAAACATGTATGTTCATATTGTATGTATGACTAAAATAGTAGAATAAGGATTTGTCAGTGCTAGATCACTAACATCAATTAGACATAAAAATAATTGTTTAACAGCATCACAGCACATTCCTATGATTGCTTACTTTGGGATGTACTTATGTGCCCCTTTTCACCCTTTAAAAAAGTAGCATGTGAATACAGAAAAAAAGAGGTACAGCGCTACAAAGCAAAATTAATAGTTGAGTGGCTTCTTTTAAAGATTTTGACATCTCAGATAAGGTGGCATTTCCAAAGCATAGATTATTCTTTATGCATTATTAACCTAATGATCTCCTTGTAGTCAGAATCATACGGTATTTCTTCATTCTGGGCTGGAGGAACCAAGCAAGACCTAGTCAGGGAACTGCCTAGCCTGAGATAACCACAAACGTTGGCCAGTTTTCCCCTTGTCTGCCCGGCTGCGTTAAGGAGAAGCACAACTAGGCCGCCCCTGCCATTAGCAGCTGGGAGCAGGCATGCCATAGCTGCATCTGTGATTCTTGTAGATAAGCTTGTGACTCGCTGATCACAGTGTCGCTTTCCTTTGTGCTTCAAGATTGCAGATTGCACTGTAAAAAAGCTGTGTGCAGCTTTTGGGTGGGTCTCTTCTGTGGTGCGGCTGGTGGACTTCATGTATTAGTCACACGGCCTCGAAAAGTTCAGTCTGGTTGCTTTTAAGCTCAGTTGCTCAGTGGTGGGGAGAGGAGGAGGAGGATGCACACCCTGTCCTTGTTACACCTACCCCTACAAGCAAAGACTGTAGCACTGCAGATAATATTTCATCCAGCAGGCCGTTTAGGAGCATGGTCTTTGTTTCTTTGTTTGTTCTGGGTTTGGGGATTTGGGGGGGGGTGGGTGGTTTTTGTTGTTTTGGGGTATTTTTTTAATGCATTCCACATCTCTTTTGGCAGATATGACTTCCATACACTACTCATTCAATTCCTAACACTAGTATGTACTTTTCCTGATCCCTTGGCTTGTTGTGTGGCTTATATTCTGCCTTTTAGTCCATGTGAATTTCTTAAGACTTTACAGAATGTTTACATACATGGAAATGTATGTACGGCCTAAAACAGTAAATCTGTGATGGCATTAAACTGTTACGTACTGCAGCGATTACACGGAAGTCAGCACATACCCTTTTTTAAAGACTTGGCCTCTTGTTACATGATTATAAAAAAGCAGTTCTTTTGTGTTAACTTTTTAAAAACAATTTAATTTTGAGATCAACTATGTTTTTAAATGTTTTTCCATTAATATCTTAATGATACTTATGAGCCAATTTCCCTGAGAAAAAGGCAACCTTATGTCCTGTTTCACAAACCGTTTCTGACCTCTTTTTTCCGTTTGCTACATGCTTCTCTGTAGAATTGAATTTAATAATGAGATAATCAGCCAACATAACTTTGGACACAGTGGCCATTAGGCTAGATTAAGAGAACAAGGAGCCGGGTCACTTCAAGACATAACACATACTCGGTGTTTTTCAGACCCGCTTGCCAGGTCTCATGTATTGCATTCGAGACTCCTGCTCTGCCCTACCCTGCTTCTCTCACACGTGCAGTGCAGTGCTCTGGCCTTGGCTGGTCCGGCACCTGACATGCAGAAGGCATAGATAGATAGGGCCTGGGGGCTGGAGAGAGACAGCAGCACACACCTGCAGCTGAAGGCATGCCTCCAAAAGAAGCACCATGCTCAGAGGGGCCCTGCTAGCAGAAGTTAATCTTGCCGTAGACTCTTTCGCTCTCGTGCAACCAGATGTGTGGTTGCCATTTGACTTGATGCACTTGTCACAACACCCAGTACCTTGGAACTCACATAACCAAAAAAAGTTGGGAGGAGTATGTGGTCAGAGTGCAAAATGTGTACAGTGGCAAGTGTAGGTGCATTGTCTAACACCAGAGCACCACGAAAATTAAATAGACTGCACACATGAAAAAAGGTACAACAGTAAGTACATTGCCAAACATGACCAAGATTTGAAGTGCTGTTACAGGAAAATGCACAGATTTCTGTGCCATTTAGGGGCTGTCTGCGTCATATGCTGTAGATGGTAACACATACAGCTGGTTCTTAGCCCTGCAAAAGCATCAGTTCCTGCCCCCCCACTCCTGCCACCCCCGGCGAGTAATGGAAAGCTACCTGACCTTTCACTGAATGTTTGTCTCATGTATGGTGATAAAAGTATGCTATATATTTTAGACTAAGTATAAGTGCTTTCAGCGTGCTGGGCCACCTCGCTCTATCGTACTGAGTTCAAGGAGATTTTGTTGAGGGAAGGGGATGCAAGATGAATAAAGGTGGAAGCGATAGTGACGCAAACAATTAACTCAAACTATGGCTCTGTATCAAATACAGGATAGTATCTCTTTGGCTAAGGAGAAATGTTGCCGGAAGGAAAACCCCAGTGTTGTTTTTATACAACAATGGAAGCAATGTAAGTGTTTTCTATTAACTTTTTTTAACACGCAGAGATAAAGCTTATTGCATGTGATCATCCATTTCAATTTGTGAAAGGGATTAATTGCCTTCCCCTGGCTTCAGTTAGAAATTAATTTGACTTTAAAAACTATCTATAGGTAATGGTTTCACTTTAAAGAATCTACTTTTGTTTGTTTTGTGGTCACAGACACTGCTTCGGTAGTGTAAGAAAAATACTTTCCTATCTTTGTCTGCTTGGTTTTCCCTTTTCTTTTTATTCTTTACTTGACCTACATTTACTGTTATATTCAAACTACTTAAAGGTCTAAATGGTCTTATGTAACAAAATTGCCATGAAAGCATATGCTTGAAAACTTAAATTCCAGAGCCCCATCCCATTTCCAGGTGTATTTGGCAGTGTAGCTGTATGATACTGCTGGGTGTGCCACTCACAGGGGAGGATTTTGCTGCATATTTAAAGGTTCGAGTGGGCATTCAATGAGTGTTGATGGATGGTCTCCCATTGGGCCAAATCCAAGATTAAAAGCCTGAGCTCTGTTTGAATATTCTTTTTCTGAAGTGTCAACATTCTTCAGCGGCAGTGGCTAAATTACCCTAGCAGATGGACAGAGTTCACTGACTAGAATCAAATCTCGTTTGGCTGCAGAAGGTACTTCTTCAGACAGCAAAGCACAATATACATGTAGTGATAAGCCAGACTGTTTGCAAAAGTAAATACAGTTGTGAAATCTCTTTCCTTCTGTTCATCATTTCACCTCTCAGAAGTACTACCTCCCAATGTAGCCACCCTTCCATCTGTGTGTGAATTCGCCATGCATAGGCCTGCATTTTTAACATCATTTACCCCTCCTCATTCTCTCTTTGATATTTATGGTATGCCTACTTTCAGCTCTTCCTTCGTAAAGGTGCAGTCCTGTCCTGTCCTGTCCTAGAGTTGCCTAATCCTGACATCTAAAATAGTAGGAGGTATTTGCAGTTGCACTGACCCTACCTACTTTTTTTAAAATATAATAATGCATATTATGTTATGTGTATATACACATGATCTGGCATACTCAAGGCTTGTAAATTCATAAAGATAAAAATGAAAATATTGTTTATCAACATAAACTTGATTAAACTGAAAAAAATTCCCAGTCTTCTCACCTTTACAGGAGAAGACCAGAAATGCCTACACTTTGAAAGTGGATTTGATAATCTGTTAAATCTTGCCAGGACTAGTAAATTACATTGTCAAAAAAATCAATTTAAGAAGGTATATGGTAAAGACTTTATAGTGAAAGTAAAAAGATAACGATACTCATCCATCCATTAAATAAAATCCATCTAATGCAAGTCATAAAAATAAGATGTTCTTCACAAAGTTTTATAGAGATGTACAAAGTACAAAATATGTATCCTATTTGAATAAGCCTCTGGGTTGTGTTAGTGTTTCTCATGATTCAGGAGCTTTTTCAAATGATAGTTTATTCCAAACTTCATCCCTTGGGCATGGGCTACAGAAAGCTTCTGTCAAGTCCAGGATCATACCAAGTTGCTGCCCCAATCCTCTTCCTTGTTTGCATGTTTGTGGAGAGCCTGTAGTGAGCTGAGATGCTGGTCCCTACCAACAGAAGCTAAAGCCTTCCAGCACCCCTGGCTTTTTGTTTTCTAGTCTTAGCCCTCAATGAAAACATTCACAAACAAATGCAAATTTAAAAAAAGGATTATGCAGACCCATTCTGTACTGTGACATTGTGTCAATGAGTTTACTTCCTGGCTGTAAGGATTTCTGGTTATTTGGCAGTCATTTTGCCAAATACACAGTCCTTTATCATATACATATCTCTGAAGATCAAAATGGTGAAAAAAAAAACCACTCTACTGCTAGTCTGAGAAAGCTATTACTGGGAAAATATTGTTCTATTTTTAAAATCGGAGGACAATAAGAGTTCTTTGTGCTTTATGACAGAAAGGTTCACCATTGCAGTGATTTATGTGCGTGTACAAATACAGACAGACCTGTATATGAAAGTCTGTCATGCAGTGATGCAAGACTTGGTCATGAGACCGGCAGACAACATTACATTTTAGCTGTCAGCTGAATATGCTGGTCAGATACATAATGGAAAGAATCACTGATCTAAATTTGTATCAAACTTGTATCATAGAATAAAAAAGGTCATTGGTTTAATGATTTAAAAATGTTACATATCATTTTCCTCTCTGAAGCCTTCATACTGGGTATGAAACATACAATTAAGAGAAATTAAGGGAACTGGACTTTAGCCAAGAAAATTTTGAAATAAATGAATGTCTGCACAGACTGATGCTGAGAAATGCTTTATGAAGGATAGATTGCTGACAACGACATAAGTGTTAAAACCTTGTCCATAATTTACGTGCAAAAGGCCAAATTTTGCTCTCAATACTTACTTAAATAAATAATACCAAGGGCAGAATCCCATCTTTTGCTTGCAAAGCAAGCAAGGTAAAAAGGAGAAAAAGTGAAGGCTAGGCAAGGCCTGTGCAGTACTGAATTTCTAGTTAAGACCTTAAAATACTTCCAAGCCACATTTGTTTCATGAAGTTTAGTATCTGTCAGACCGAGGGTGTAATTCTGATTTTCTCAGTCTATGTGGGTCTTAAGTGAATTTTAATTGGCATTACTCACTGGGAAAGTGAGATGAGATTCTAAGGCTGGAAGTACGAAGGACTGAGTCAACCAAGTGAGTGAAACAGTGACTAACTAATTAAGTGAATGAGTGAGCACGGCATTGTTTGCTTTTGTGATCATTTCTATGCACGAGTGAATGGCAGGGCTATTACATGTGTGTGAATGAGTGGGGTCAGGGTTGCTGAACAATCCATACGTTTGTGTGGTCTTTCCATCATTTGATTAGACTAATGAGCCAAGTGTTTGGAATATTAATACATGTAGACTAGAGCTAAACTTGTTATGTAGTTTTGAGACAAAAAGTATGAGCAATAATGCGCCAAAGTCTGTTTTCGGTTGCATACATGTAACTCTGGATTGGATAATCAGCTGTTCCACGGCAGGTTGCTTTCAGCCCATTGGCATCAGGGAGCTGAATGGTACACTATTACTTCTTCCCCGTTTATTGTTATAAGTGACATTACCAAATCTGTTTGTAGTTTACTGCAAATCTAATTGTGTAATTTAAACTGAAGCATTATCTGACAATGAAATGATATTCTGTCTTATTACACTTTCATAAAGGAATAGATTTGGCTATCCTTATGTCAACTAATTTGCTTCCAAAGTAGTTAACAAGGCTAGCCATAATTTTGGCACCCTAAAAGCTTATTCTTTCGAATAGCACAAACAGAAGCAGAATAAAACCTTGTTCTATTATGCCATATATAAATCATGTTCTATTGTCACTTTTCATAGCTGCATGCAATTAAGAGAATAGGAGTCAACACTATGCTGCTAAAATCTAATCAAATCATAGGTGTGATGCATGGATATAAAGAAGTAGTCTAGAATCTTGGAAAACTTAGAGGTTTTTCAGGTTTTTCCTCCCTATGGATTTTTTTTTTCCCCCCTGAAGACTCACTGGTCTTCGTTACCCTGCCATTTTTCTAAAAAAAAAAAAAAAAAAAAATTAAAAAAGATCTGTAACTTCCAGCAGTAGGAAAGGTCGAAGAAAATATATCAAGCATTAGTAGTTACCAGCATTTCAACAATTCTGATGTCTTGATCTGAGCTGGAAAATGCTTTTAATTATTGTAAATTATTCTGAATTTGAAAACTGAGGTTAAGGGAAACATATGTATATTACATAATTAATCCTAGAGTTTTTCAGGCTTTTTCTTGTATGTCAGTTGATTGTTCCAGTAGAAGATATTTCCTGATCCTAAGCCAAAATCTGCCCTCTCGTCTGTACTGTGCTCTCTCAGAATGTTTCAGTAAATTGAGCCGCTGGCAGTATTTTTTCATATATCTTATGATCTGACAAAATTTTGCCATTCTTTAAAAAGCAGGAATCCTTTGCTTTTTACATCCTCCAGGTTTGGGATGGCAGTCCTCCAGAAAAGGACATGATTTGGCAAACAAACTGTGATTTAGCAAAATGCTGATGTTCTGCATATGCTGCCATCTTTCCAAGTGTATTTGGTCTTGATTTGGATGCCTTAAACTATGTGATTAGCTTGAAAGAGAGTAACAATCTGGGGATTTTTGTGGGTTAACCTAGCCAAAAGAGCTATCTGACTTTATGAGCAAAATCAGTCACTAATGTATGTGCAAGCCCAATGCCAAAGGTAAAAATCTGTGACTTCTGCTCTGATGGAAGTCACATAGGTATGTTCTAGTTATCCATGCAGTGGTAAAACTAGGGTGGGATTCGATTCAGGTCTCATGACAAAAATTACCAAGCCCAAAGATGAACAAAAGCAAAAATTATTGAACAAGTTTTAAATGGCAAAACCGTTTTATAGAAAACTGAGAATGATCAGTCTATGTTTTAAACTGATTGGTAAACAGCAAAAATCTTCTAATCGATCTCTTCAATCAAAACACATGTGTTCCTATGTAAGGCTACTGTTAGCAACCATTTTACAAAGAGCTGAGAATTGGCCAATGTTCTTCTGAGACACCAAGTCTTTGACTACCAATTCCAAACAGTGCTACTGAATAGAGAAGGCTGAACAACATTTCTGAGACAGACTGTGTTTCAAAGAAGAGTGTTCGGGAGTTATTTCTGTCTAGTTCTTTAGTTTAGGATTAATTGCTGGGAATTTGAGGTGTGAGGAGTAGATAGATGGTCCATGATAAGGGAACAGATGTGATTTACTCTTCCTTTGATTTGCTTTGTGGTTTTTTGCAACTGCACTTCCATTTGCCTAATTCTCACATTTTTCAAAATGAGCATAGGATTAATGTATGTTTATAAAGTGCTTTTGATGCCTACAGAAAAGGCTTTAGCATCTCAGGATGTCATTATTAGAGTGGAAACTTAGCATAGTAAGTTGTCACTGACATTCATATTTGTGAAATTTTAAAATTATTTTCAAAATACATTCTGTATTGGAAGATTTGAGTGCAATATTGAAATACAGTATTGAAATACTTACAGAAGGTAAGTAGGAGTTAAATCATGTCATATTTGTTTTGGGTGGCCAAATATGTGAAGAGAGAAACCTTGCCCACAGCTGGATCAACTTTTCAGATAAGAAAGGGCAATGTGCCATGTTAGTTACACCATACAGCAAGCAAATGCTTGTCTACATGTAATTCTTGCAGATCTTAAAAAAGGTCACAGTCTGGATGTGGCTTGACATCTACCACAGATCACGGAGCTTAACTGAAGAGCATCCACTACATGCAGCTATCAGTTTGCACTCCATTTCTTAAACTAGACTAATAACAACAAAAAAAAAAATCAAAATCTGAACGATTCGTTTTGTATTTGATCTTTGGCTTTATAGCACTGCCTGCACAAAAGCAGAACCTCATGGACTACCCTCTGGAAATGCTGCAGTTTTCCACCTTCTTAGCCCGTACTTCCTGTAACCAATTCAGAATTCTCCTTCTGCTTCTTCAGAGCGTGGAAGTCAAATGCATACACTTTGCACATCACGTGCTCTTTCGTAGTGCCTCTTTCGCAAAGTGTCTCTCACAGGTCGAGAAGTTCACGTTAGTGTGAAAATAGAGAGGATGAATAATAAAGAACTGCTGCCATCTGACAGCTGCTCATTGACACACATTATGAGTATCCAAATTTATTTCACCAGCTCTTGCTGCCATTCTCTATGTATAGACTCAAGAGACCAGAAAACTGCTACAGAAGCTGCTTCTTTAAAATCAGTTTGTACAATGCTGCAGGAATGTCCAGCATGAACAGCTTCAAATTCATGCTTTGAGTGACTTTTATACATTCTCAGAGCTGTAGCTCAATTATTTGTATTATCTACAGTGTTTTCCTGGGAAACTGTATGAAGGCAGGTAAAAAGAAACTTTATTAATCCTGAGATTCAAGCTGTATCCAAAGACAGTGGCAGTTCAGAGGGCTCTTCTAAACTGCACAGTTCAGAAACACTTATCCCTGTGTGCCTTATGCAGCATACAGAGAATACCACATCAAAAGCACCAAATCAACTTCATTAGACTGCATAAACAGAAGGCTTTGTAGTTTTATTTGCTCTCCTTTAAAAAAAAAAAAACACCAAACTTTGGAAATTAAATGCAAAAATAAATAAATGAAACCCTAAATTCATACACACATATAGTTACCCTGTTAAAATGTAAGATGTCAGGAAATGCAAAAGTTAATGTTTTTATGTCAGCTCTGCTGCACTGAATGGAGACAGTCTTTCTCATCCTGTTTTCCTTGTTACATTTATTCAGGTTTATGGCCCCTCTCTCACACTGCAGAAGCTTCAGAATGTTTGGGAATAAGATACTAACATCTGGAACAAACCAACTAAACTGCCCACACTTGTTTGGAAAAATATAATTAGACCCTTGCATAATAATAAAGTACAACTCAGTAATAAAATTAACTGAATACATGGATTGCTATAGTTTTGCTGTTTAATGTGTATTGTAGAATAAACCAGATATACATTGTGACCAAATTAATGTTGCTGTAGAAGCTTAATATTTGCATTTTGTGGTTGCTAACATCCTACATTAGTGAACTAGAGAACAATTCTATGCTATAGGATATTTTTTTTTAGTTACTTCTACTCATTAGCCCAAAGTGAACACCACCCAGAAAGTTACTAACAAGAGAGGATTCCCAGCACCTCTCTGCTGAAGGAGCTTAGAAATGTATACCCTTCTAAGGACTGCCATAAGATCTGTATTAATTAGCATGTTCTTCATTAAATAATGTGTGCTATTTGGCAATTTATTATCTGAACAAGTTTTCACACGCAATGATACATACATAAAAGTTTGGGACCTGAGTTAAGTGGTTAGCAATGTTTCTGAAGCATTTTTATAGTATGATTGATCACTAATATTGTACATTGCTGAATATATGAAGAATTTGACTTGAACAGGTGCTGTCCAGTGTATATTCATAGAAAGATCTTTTGCGGAAGGGGGGTATGTCCCTGGTTTTAATTTTTTAAGAGAGGAAACATCTGAATCTTTACTATTTACTATTATTCTGAATTTAATACTGGATATTAAACTTGACTGAAAGGACCAATAGAAACAGCATGTACAGAAAATCCCCAATTTTAATAGAAGGATAAACACTGCATGCTGTCCCCAAAACCTACTTACAGTCATGTCTTCTAGCTGAAGTCAAGTCTGCCAAGAAACATATAATTTTGATCTGTTTAGTAGAAACAACCTTATATGATAAAGCTGGATTTGCAACATAACTTGCAAATAAGCGTGCTTGAAAATGTGAATGTTTCAAATTAACAGCTAGTCCCAAACTTCTTACATAAGTCTGCAGAGGGTGCTGAGGAAAGAAAAAAGCATCTTGCAGAAGAAACAAGTGGAGACCTTGGGTAGTTGTTAGTTGGCCATTCAGTATTCATTGTCCATAACCAATGGCAGTAAAAATGTTTATGAACCTTTACCACTTCCCATGGGATTAGCAATGTAGAAATTGGTACAGCAGCACTTTATTTTCCATTTATGCATCATACTATAGTTTCTAAAGTTTTAATCATCTATATGTTTCAAAACATGATGTGTCTGTAAAGGAGTCAATTCTTTTTTATAATGCACGTAGACTATGGAATACACCAATTTACCAACTACAATAAAATTTGTTCTGTTTCATTTCAGAAACCTGACCCTTTTTAATCTTGTCTTCCCTGAGGAAGAACATCTAGAATTCACATTTACTTAAAAGAAAAACAAAGCCTATGCACATGCTGTCCATAGAATAGGAGAAGAGGGGATCAGAAGAGGATTTAGTCTCAGTTGTTGAATAGCCAAAATTTTGACAGTGATCTCATCATCAGTAGAGGCTGCTTTGGCACTAGGTTTGAAAAATCCTCAGACTTAGTCCCAGGACCATACAAAATGAATAATATATACACAATACCAAATATTAGTATAAAAGTGCATAGCTAGGTATAGTTAAAAAAAATTATAGAGGGCCCTGGTGTGGCTTCTTTATGAGTATCTGCCACATTAGATGTGCAATATAACAATACTGTAGGCCTGCAGAAAGAAGTCTGCAGTTTTACAGGATTTTCTTCCATTTTTCTGTTACATTAAAAATCTGTCATAACGAGTGAAAGCCAGGGAGCACAGATAAACATCTGTTCTGCAAAATTTCACTCAAGACAAATTGTGTTTGGCTGGCCTTATTTTTTCCCCTCTACATGTGAAATAAGTATATACATATTATTTTTTTTCCTAGTGCTGCAATCGTTCAACAGAGGCTGCACAAAGACTTGCAAACACTTGAGATAGATAGTAATCTTACCTTCAGAAAAGCAGCTGTTGAACTGAGCATATTTTTTGTGAAGCAGTGGTTCCTCAGCCATCACTGTTGCATCAGGGCACTGTGAGGTCCCCATAAGTGTGTGTTTGATCCAGATGAATGGGCCCACATTGATCACGTTGCTGTTGACTTACTTACAGCACGTGCTTATTCAGACAGTGTATTTTCTGTGCAGGCTTTGCATGAGCCATGGTAAAATGGAGGCTCTGTAACACATCTCAAGGGCAGAGTAGCTCAGAGAGAGAGAGTACCTGCTCTGGCACTAAAGCCTGCCACTGCAAAGTTCTTCATCTGAGGCCATAAACATGTTTGAAGCATCTGGAAGAGTTTATATTGGGTCAGTGTTTCAAATTACGTGGCCATTGTGGTTTTTATCCAGTGCTGGTTTAAGTGTTAAATTCAGATTTATGGTGTCATGAAATCACAGTCTGACTTTAAACTTATTTAGCATTGCATGTGGCAGTGAGATGTGATCATACCTCATAAGCTGCCAGTGTCCTAATTTAGGAAATAACGTCTGCCAGAGATCTAAAATGGATTAGAGCAAAATGTTAACACTGTGAAGAAACAAAAATAATGCATCTTTTCTTTCCTTAATGTCAATAACATTTTCTGTAAGCATACATATCTTGTATTTTGCTGTTAATGGAAATAATTTTCAGCAATAACTGAAAGGGGCAGCTTATTTCTATTTACAGGACTTCTTTTTTTAAAAAAAAGAGAAAGCAGTACATTTGTACATCAAAGGTACTGAGACAAGCTCTGCACAAGCTCTGGAAAGGACTGTGCACCTGCCTTATTACTGGAAAGCAATAATAAACGTAGCAGTTTAGTTCAGCACCTTTCAAATTTTAACATACTATTGGTATCTATCTTGCTTCAATAAAACCTTAGTGTTGTGTAAATAGAACGATCCTAATAATTTTCTGGATTGTTTCCAAATGCCTCATTTTTTGAAGGCGATCAGCCAGCTGAAATGTCAACATTTGGAAACTAACAAACATACTATATCTGTTGTAAAATATTTGTCTTCCTGGATACTTCACAGGAAATTTTATATTGGAAGAATATGACACTTAATTTCATTCAAGAGCTTCAGGTGTTTATTGGCTAAATGGTTTGTACTAACACCTATACCTGTTTTATAAGTATAAACTCATTTCAGATTTTTGTATGGCACGCAACAATGTCTTCCAAGTTATGAAGTATTTTTAGTAACATTTACCATTTGACAATTTTGCTTTAGATACTAATCATTTCAAGTGCTTTTGGACTGTTAGATCCATTTCCTGACAGGCTTATCGTATCTGTGCAAATCCCCCCCACACTGTTTTGTACCAGGGGAAAAGCAGAGAGGAACAGCCTCTATCGTTAAAAAGAAGTAAAAATTACAAATACCAGTGTGGTCTAAAACTTTGAAGGCTATGATTTTGTCAGATTACATGATGGTCTTATGTAGTATTTAATTCTACAATTTAATAAGGATGATACGGTTTTAGAATTACTGGTACTTTTCACTGAGTTCTTATTTTATTGAATTGTTTTCCTTTCTAATCATTGGTTTTAAGCTACTTCTCCCTGATTTTGTTTTTTCTTGTGTTTTACTTAAGCTTTTTACCCATGCATAGATGAATCCACACATTATCCTTTCCATCTTGCCTGAGCATCCTTACAGTCGGCTCTTGAGAACTGCAGTTCAGGCCTAACAAGTAAATGAGATGCTTCAAGACTACAATTATGTGATTACATTATGGTCTGAAACAGCCAACAAGGAACCAACACCTATTATCTTGTTACCACATATTGTATACACATTCAAAATATGTGATGAAACATATAATAGACTGGAAAGTGTTGAAGATGTTTGGAGTACAGCTGGTCAGCCTTTCTGATAGTTTATGAAGTGTATATACTGTAAAGAAAAATTACAGCAACATTTGCTGTGCAGCTGATTAAAAACAATTATAGACTGTCAGATTTTGTTGAGAGATGAAAGAGGTATTCACCATTTTGATTTGCTTTTTAAGTTACGGAATCAAGTTTGTTTGCCTTCACCTCTTTTATTGAAAGAGCCAGCTGGTATCTTACTCACAAGCCCAGACTTTGAGCTCCAGATGCTGAGACCTGCCATAAATCTCTGCTAGTTCCAAACTGATCAGGGGAGGAGAGGAGAGGAAAGATACCTATTTGTAGGGGATCAGGGAACAATATCAAAACTTGTGTCTTAATGTTACAGAGGAGTTGTTTTTAGCAGAAGTTATGATTTTGTTGCCTGTATATATCAGTGAAGGTATATACAAAGCACAAATTATGATGTCTTAAAGTTATAGATCCTTACTCAGCAAAGTCTGTTAAGTGTAGGCTTAAGTGCTTTGCTGAATGGGTGCCACATTTGCTAGAGTGTTCAAGTTTCCTATGGATTGCAGCTGTCTGAAACAGCTCACTTGCTGAAGTGACACCTTTAAAAGGGATGTGCAGCACATATGCCTTAAACCGCAGGTAGGATTGTTCTACCAAAATGTGATTTTAAACCTTTTTCAGGTATTTCAATTGAACGTACCATGATTTTTCAATAAAATATGGAAAATTATAAGGCAAAGGTTATTTCTAATGTTCTTTTCCTTCACAGTTATGTAGATGTAAAAGGGACGTTTATCGTAAGCCCTTATGTGTGTGTTGTCAACCTCAGCCTACTGAATGGCCCCAAACTTTGGCAAATTCGATGTCACGTAACTAGATGCCAAGCAAGAATTTTATGGAAAGGGAAAGGTATAGAGGAAAGTTTACAGCTGGGAAATGTATTATCATGGGTGAAGACCAGAAGAAAGCATGTTCATGTGTGTCCATGGCTTCTGGAGTTTTGCCACTCACAACAGGATGTACAGCCTGTCATGGCTGAATTATCTGATCAAGAGTTGATCTGCTATGGACTTCCCTGCTGGAGAAGTCTGTGTCTCCAATTAAGTTATTGAAAATCTTCTTTACCCGTAGACATCTACTAAGACATAAAATCATCCACAACGTGTTATGAAAATGGCTGGAAACAGACAAAGCATGAGTAAGTGGAACCCAAGATACTGTAGACACAGCTAAGTATTATTTAACACTTCTCTAGACTAAAAGATGTACTTGTGCTTATGTACATATGCAAGACTGGTGATAATGTATTGTTTAACTGATGACTGGAAGAGGTCAATTACATGTAATATTATTAAATCAGTGGCACAAATTCACATATATGTTTTATTTTTATAGTTAATAGATACACTAGCAGTCCAGTTTCTAATTTAGTATGAATGCAAATAAATTTTAAATAAAGTCTATCTTTAACTGATGGAATAAAATTCTGCTTACTTACACTAGCAGTAAATTCATTCATTTAATACATCAGAAGACCCTTTTCTGAGGTAAATGTGAAACTACGCCTAGTCTAGAGAGCCCACAGATAGCCAAGACATCACTTCAGCTGTGAGGTGCCACCTGAGGTAAATTTTGTCTAGTATAAATAGACATTTAAGAATTAATTAGGTAGTTGGGGGTTTCCGGGGTTTCCAGGGTTTCATTTTGTTGAAGCATTTTTAAGTGACTCTAGTGTTCCTCAAATACATTGAAGGGTTAAATGTTGTGCCTACAGCAGGGCTTTCCCAAAAGAGAGAGGAAAGCAGAGGGAGGGAGGGATTTCTCTTAGTCCCTGTTCCCCAGATGGGAAGTCAGTGTGGAAAAGAAGGAAATACAAATGTTTGAGTGTGAATGAGTGAAAACCAGAGAAAAGGGAGGGATGCACAGAACAGGGAGGGGAAGGCATTGAGATGTTGAGTAGGTTGTAAATAGGTGAAAGGAGAAAGAGTTGTGGACCCAGCTAGGGTTGTAATGTAAATTACAGGATCTAGTCCTTGTGATAACCAGAGTGTTAGACCCAATGAGCTAGAAAATAACTTTAAGACTTCTGTCCTAAATATAGCATCTTAGTAGTGCTTCAGTCTTTGGGGGATTACTTTGTGGGATATAGCGCTGATTTCATTTTCTCTCTTTGCTTTTGGTCTCATTTCCTTTAGTTGTTAATATGTCCGTATATACCAAACATGTCCTCCAAGGTGCTGATGCGTTTCATGAAGACTGCCAGCTCATCTACCAACCATAAAGAAAATAAGTACCAGCACTCTTTCACTATTAACTCCTATTCGAATCCACTCATGGAAATGTAAAGCCTACGTTTCCTTGTCATGCCTCACTGGTGCTTTGCTTCATTGGTGACACAACAGAGGAGATGAGTACGGGTCAGGAGGCTTTGGGTTTGTTGTTTGCTCTCCCAGCCATATTGTGGTATGTCGTGGTTTAAACCCAGCCAGTAACAAACTACCACGCAGCTGCTCACTCAGTCCTCCCCCCCAGCCATGGTGGGATGAGGAGAAAATATAAAGAAACCCTCGTGGGTCGAGACAAGGACAGGGAGGGATCACTCACCACTTATGGTCATGGGCAAAAAACAGACTCAACTTGGGGAAGAAACAAAATCAATTTAATTTACTACAAATCAAATCAAAACAAGGATACTGAGAAGTAAAACCAAACCTTAGAACGCCTTCCCCCCACCCCTCCCTCCTTCCCGGCTCAACTCCACTCCCAATTTTCTCCACCTCCTCCCCACCAGCGGCACAGGGGGACGAGGAATGGGGGTTGGGTCCGCTCATCCCACCTTGTCTCTGCCACTCCTTCCTCCTCCGGGTGAGGAGGACTCCTCACTCTTCCCCTGCTCCGGCGTGGGGTCCTCCACGGGCTGCAGGGGCATCCCCTCCTCTGGCACACCTCCTCCCCTCCTTCTGCACTGACCTCCGTGTCTGCAGAGGGGTTCCTCTCACATTCCAATCCCCTCACTCACTGCAGGTTCCCCTTCTTAAATCTGTTCTCCCAGAGGCGCTACCACCGTCGCTGATGGGCTCGGCTTGGGCCAGCGGTGGGTCCGACTTGGAGCCGTGGAAGCTTCTGGCAGCTTTTTACAGAAGCCATCCCTGCGGCTCCTCCCCTGCTACCAAAAAACCCTGCCACCTAAACATGGTGTTCGGAGCAATTCACACTTTTTACACCTCTGTTTCTTTATTTGTTATCAGAGAATACTGATGGTGCAGGCTTTTGTAAAACACTTCATGAACCTTGGATGGCAGAATATCGGAGACCTAATCATTACTAGCTAAAAATTTTTTTAATTTTCCAACATGATTTTTTAATACCAAGTATTCCCTACAAACCCCAAGAAAATAATAGTGATAATAATAATGAGGAGGAGGAGGAAAATTCACAGCTCACTGCACTTAAAATTTTTTCCCAATTTTTACTGTTGTTTAATTTCAATCACTTTTTCTTATCAAAGTAAAATTTAATTAGATGTCAGAATGCAAATGCTCAGATTGGCTTCATGTAAGTTTTATTTTACTGCTTTGTGCAGGAAAAGCAAATAGGCTATTATAATATATTCCTTCTGGATTAAGTAGCATTTTTAACATATACAATAAATTACTGCAAGTTAAGCAATGGTAATAATGACAATGGACTAAATTAATAATGGTGTTATTTTCTGGTTTGAGTTCTGTTAGTGCAGGCAAAAACACAGTGTAAAAGCATTGATTTGGAAGCAGGTTTCTACTTAGAAAAATAATACTTTCACAAAAAGCTGCAGTTAAAATGTTTGTATTCATAATTAAAGTATTATTTTTAGATTACTATATTTATATCGATATTTAGACAATTTAAAGGATTTTAAGTCTTCGTTTTCAACATTTTAAAAAATGTTATTTTACTACATGATGTATCTCTTCTCTCCCTGATTTTCACATGCTTGTACTGCTGACAAAACTAGACTCTTAGCTACTGCTAGCACTACAGAGCCGCACAGCTGATGGAGAGTCACCTGGATTTTATTGAGAGTTATGAGTCCCTAATGAAATTATCATTTGAATTCTAATTCCCTCCCTACCAGCTGCAGTATGTGAAGCAGAGTGGGTGCTCGGATCACTGTTAGGCCGCCGTAAGCAACGCCATGTTGACAGGGACAGAGGTAACGCGAGACTCTGTTTGGGCACTCATGCTACAGTCTTCTCGGGGTGCAGTCAGCACAACACTATTTAAACGTGTTGCTCAAATACCACTTGGCACATACACAGCTGCTCTCAGTGAGGGATTTGTAAAAAGGCCATCCAGCGTCCTGGGTTCAAGGAAATCCTACCCAGCTTCTTTTTTGACTGAGAAAAAAACCCAGTCATTGTCTTAACAGACATTGAGAAAATCTGCTTGCTGTGGGTTCAGGGGACCTGACAGCCAAGACAATCCATGTTTATCCAAATCTGTTGCATGAGTAAATGCAATCATATAAAATCCAACCCCCTTCATACTCAAAACTATAGATTTTTCTGCAGTTCTTTGGGTAGCTTGCAATTAATATCTACTTATACATTCAAATGCTAATTATAAATGTCCACTGAGACTACTCACTTAACATTTTGATTTATATTCAGGCTTAACTGTCACTTCTAATTAATATTCTGTTTAATCCTGTATAAATAGTATATGCCATAATTTAAAGTAAAACAGTAATAAAATAAGCAGATAAAATTTCTGTATGACGCATACCTTTTACACCCACAAAACAAACTCTTGTAATCCAATGTGTTTTCCATTGTTTATTATCTTTTCTTGCTTCCTACAGAGCAGGAATAGATACTTCTACATGCAAGAATATAGAACTGTAGGATCATAATTTTTTATTTTTTATTTTTACTTTTGACATTTGCTGTTTCATTGGGGTTTTTTTCATTGTCCTTTTGGTATTTTGCTATTTTTAAGAGGATACATTCTCCCTCTATTATATATATAATAGATAAGGAATATTATAATTATAATAATAATTAATTATAATATAATAATAATATATATTATATAGTGACTATTCTAGTTACTATTTCTTGTAATTATCCTTTCCAATATCTCTGTATTCATCTGCAGAGGAAATTGAGCACTGCCTTATTTCTTACACACAGAATGACCCAAAGAACTGACTCTGCAGTATGGCTTATCACTGTCAGATCATTTCTGTTTTACCATATTCAAAGGAAAACCTGAATCTAGAATTGTTTTTTAAAAAATTGAGAGTATTTAGAGTATTAATTTGACTCAGATACCTCTTTTAATATAATTGGTTTGAGGTTTTGAGAAAGCATCATGTAATACTCCTCAAAAAAATAAAAAATAGGCTATAAAAAGACAGTAAAGTGACAGGCATAGCCTGAAACTAAAATCTACAAAACATAGGAAGAACATTTTCTCTTAACACAGGTGTACCTAAGCATTCTGCCAGCAGCAGCAGATCATACTCTATATGCCTCGTTGGCTGTGAATAATAGGAAGATTAAATTTTTTGTTAAGGACATATCCAAGATAATTGAGATTATGATAGTAATCTTCATATCTTCTCTGTGTTTGTTTGATACACATGTGTAGTAACATCTTCCTTTTTAAGGCTAAAGAGCTGCTGTTGTAGTTACTGTGAAGCCTGTAGATGATTTTACATAAATGCTTAGATATTCATGCTGAATACAGCTCAGAACAAGACAAGTTTTTACGTAATTTCAATTAATTTATTTTACGGCCAGTAGTTTTCCTTTACATCCATCACAATACTGACAGAAAATAGTTTTGCTTTTTCTCTAAGTGGGAATAATGTTACAGGGTCCTTTTTAAGCAAATAACCCCCCCATAATAGAAGATGTCATATGAAGTAATTAGCTGGGATGCCAACAGGCTGGCCTCCAGGTTATTGTTATTCATGAAATAGTTAATTTTGTTTGCATTGACTAGTTTGTTCCAGAAATTGTTTTTCATGAGGAGTAGTACCAGGTATGTAGATATATGAGAAGTAAGAATCATTTTAAGAACACCATCTTTTCACTGTGAAAAGGAAAGCATCACACTCCACAGTGACCTGAACTGTCAGTGATCTGAGCTGATGCCCCGTTATTCTGTGTTGAAGTTTCTGGGTTGGAACAGCCATACTAGACTCTGCTTGGTTCCCTTCTGAAAGGCAACGGTTACAATCTAACAGTGGCATGAATTCTGCAAGACTCTTCCTAGATCAGCTTCTCTTTATCAAAGTATTTTTGCTTAGACTGAATTCTAAGTATTGCACCTACTAGCATTGCTGATCTAATGAAAATAGGCCCTATATTCATAAGTTTTATCTGCAGCATAGTTTCTGTTAGCATATCTTAGTCACCATTGGCTTTCAGTAGATAAGTGTTGTTATTATCATCTAGTGATGATAATTTTGTTTGGCTTTTTTTGCAATGGAGTTGGCTGTGGCCCAAAAAGTTTAGATGTCATTTAAAAAAAAAAGAAACAAAGCTTTAATTTACTATTAATTTACTTTTTATTCATTTACTTCCCTGGTCACTGATAAAGGAGAAGAAAGCATTACTGCTCCTTTAAAAAAAAGTACTTCTCAAGAAAGACAGTAACCAATATTGCCTTCAGTTCTAGGTATTAAAGAGCTTTGCCCAAACACTGGTCACTGATGGCATTCCCGAGAGAGAGGAAAGTCTAAGCAAACCCTGTAGTTGGGCCAGAGGAATGCTGAAGAGAGGCAGGGAGAAAAAATGAACTCCTTATGGGTTCTTTTTAATAAGAGCTGTGAGTAACAGTGAATCTCCTCTGCCTTTTCTTTTAAAGCTCATTTCTTGCGCTTATGGTTAAAATCAAGGGCAGATTCATTGGGGAGAAACAAGGAAGCTTCAGTACCCTCCGTTAAGTGCTGCCTGGGCTTTGCCAGCTTACAACAGTTTGTTTCCATCCCTAACATAGATAAAATCATGGAGCCAAAGAGGTCAGAAAACTAAAGTATATACAATTAATCCACCTCCTTCCTAACTCCTAATCTCAAAGCCATGCTCACATTTTTTTGGAGACTGACTGGTGATGGCTGTGTTTCTGGACTGGCCACAGGGACCTCTCGGGGGGGGGATTTCAGCCACTGCTGCAGCTGAAAGCACATGCTTCTATGTGCAGCAAGATCATATTGGTTGTGTGCAGTTTGCGGGAGTGTAAATTGTGTGCACTCTAAAAGGCAGCTATGGGGTGGCTGAAATCTGGCCATACATAAGCTCGTAATTAATGATTTCTGACAATTCACCTCCAAGCTACCTGTCAGCTCATCACCTCTGGCAATGCTGGCTCTCACCACCCCACAGCCAAATCACCACAACTCCCTTGCCACAGGTGAAGGTGACAGCCCAACATATTAATGCAGAGCACCACTGATCTGAGGTTTGATACGTATTTCAGCAGTGGCTGAAAATCAGATGCAGCACTGTTCAGCTATTTCTTCCAAATCTGTCTGTAACATAAAGCTGGGTCTTGCACTGCTCCAGCACAAACCCCATAGGCTGTGAGTTGGAACCTGGAGTTATTAATCTGACAGAAAAGAGAATGAGCATGGGCATTGTGGAAGACAAGAGTGGGAAGGACTTGGGAGACGTCCCTCTTAAAGGTCTCCTGAACAGCATCAAACAGAGGATTTTTGTTCCGTTTCATTTTTAGTCAAATATCCTTGGGATGCTAAAAATTATATCATCATCTCTTGAAACATGTCAATAATACTTAATGTTTCTCAGTAATACACGCCCTATTTTAGCTGAAAATGTTTACACTTTTTGCAGGGAATATGTGATGAAATTCTGTAACCAATAGCACTCAGGAGAGTTGTACTGCTCTATCTTTTTCAGAGAGGCATGAATGCATGAAATACTGCTTTTTAAAAGCCATAAAATTGGATTTATCTGATTCACCCTTTTCATTGCTGGCACACGTGCTTTAAAAATATGACTAAAATGAAGTCAAGATGACATTCTTATTCTGAGTAGGTGTGTCTTAATATCAGCAGCTATTTCTTTTCAGGTTATTTACTTATGCTGACAGCATCTCAGTGATGTTCTTTTGAACTTGGAAAGCCATTCAGCTTTGAATCTTCCTGTCTGATTCCTGATTTGAGACACTTGCTGACAAATAGACTAAAGCGGGTGGAAATCCAGACAGGTAAAATGGAGACATTCAGCAGCTCTAGGCCAGCCAGTCAGTGTAAGGAAGGGTGAAGTCTGTATGCTGAGGGTAATCCTGAGATAAGCAAAGGATCATGTTTCCTTTGTACATTACTGCCATCTGCTGCATTTTAGCAACAGACTTGTGGAGCGGGGTTTTTTCTTAATTATACGCGGAAGAGCTTCGAAAGTAGAACAAGCCCCACAAAATCCGTCTGTCCGCACCAGTTTCAAAGCGCCCGCTATTATTTTTAAGTCAGTAACTAAACACACCTCTCTCTCCATAGTCGCTGAACTCAAACAGTGTTTTCATAGCACAGAAAGGAGAGTTTACAACTCAGTCATTTGCTTATATTTCCCATCATGCAAATTTGTTGCAATCCAAGAACTAGTTCTGCCATCTGAATTGCCAAAGAAATGCAGCAAAGGATCAGGGAGATTATTTACTGGTGCTCATGATACAAAGTCTATACTGTAGACTAAGCATGTTCTTTGCTTAGATTAATTAAATAGATCATCCTAAGCTGAGTGGGACAGTGATTTGAAAGATTTATATAAAAACCAAAAGAATCTAAAGTTTGGCTGGTCCGCTGGTAGTGGGTTAACAGAAATTATTACTGTTAGTTAAATTAACCTTTCTATATTCCACCCCACTGCTAACTTTGACTGGTCTTTTTAATGCCTTCTAGGCACCTGCTTTTCCTAACAGGTTGACAGCTACTGGCCACATCTATTAGTCTGTAGTTGAAGTGACCTTGTATCTTCTCAGATAAGCTCTTCGGGCTGTGACTGTCAGTTCTCACTAGCTAGTGTAATTTTACAGGAGATAGTTTAGTACGTGGTGCATTTGAAGTAATAAAGCCACAATTCTAGGTACTTGGGCCGTAATCGTTAACAAAGGAGACTACCTAAAAATAGAGTTGATAAATCTGGCTATGTGACCAAATTAAAAGCCTAATGATTAACCCTAGTTGTCTGTTTCATACAATTTCCCTGGACATTTCAAAAGGTTACCAAGTGATTGTACAGTGCTGCTATCTGCAGCTAAGCCACTGCCAAGTATCACAGGAGAAGCTCTGTACTCCAGTGGCAGGGGAAGCAAGATGTGTCTTATTGACAGGTCTGGACCCATGAAGCTGATTGCATGCTTCTCTTGAGCACATAGATGAATCCCACTGAAGTCAATGAATGGCAGTGGATAATATAGTATAATCCACTTCTGTAAGTGTAAGTGTATATACAAGTATAATACCTTGCAAAGACCTAGTTTTTTACCATCCTCTGCCATTTGTTACAGGTAACTACCTTTTTTTTCCCCTAAAGCTTAGATTTTTATTAAGATTAATTGACAGCTTCCTGGTACATTTTTACTTCACCAATATTTTATGATCTCCTTTGAAGTACAACTTTCATGTTTCACTCTTCTGAATACAAAAGGGTACTGATGATGGCTTTAGATAAAAGGCAAGAGGAAAAAATAGTACTTACACCTGGGTAAGATTTAGGTGGTCAGTAAGTGTTACCTATCTTGCAGAGAATAAAACAGAACCAGGGAAACAAAGACCTTTAAGAAGCCAAGGAGAATTGGAAAGGAAATACTGCAGTAAAAAAATGCAAGTTACACCCAGATGGGAGATGGTGAAAGGTGGGGAAAGGTGTAGAACTTGCAGAAGCGTTTCTCTCTAATAAGACTTACTAGCATTCAAGAAGGCTATTTTGTAGGGGAGGCCACACCTGTATGATTGTTTTAAAGATGGATTTCTTAAGACCGCAGACTGTGGTCTTTGCAAGGTGACTAGAAAAAAAAGTACATAACAGCTGATTTTAACAAAAAGAATTAATTCCAGAAAATAAAAAATTCTTGTCACTGAAAGCTGAACAGCAATTTAAACCATAGTCTTGAAGTGAACAGAATCCGGAAAAGAAAGTTGTACCTGCAGAAATCCAAGCTAACCAATTTAACCATTATGTCAAACATTTGTATGCTAATAGCATGAGTGTGTAAAAATCTCCTTTCTTTTGACACAGTTCTCCCTGACACTGAGGGCAATGAGGGTATGGGTCTGTGATACAGGACAGACACTAGAGAGAGAAGAGACTGTAAGTGCTACCACCTATTTGGCAAAAAAGGTAATGGGTTATGTTCACTGGGACAAGACCTAAGTATTAAGCCTCACTGAAAATCAGAGCAGTGTGTGTAAATTCCATCCGCAAGAAGCAGTTAGCAAAAGTGTTCTTGTCTAACAGAAGTAATTGTAAATAAGTAGTTTTCCCAATGTGTTCATGATGAGAAATTATCCACTTTGTCATCTGCTGCCATGTGTTCTCTACATCTGTACCTCTGCTGCTTTGAAAAGGTCTGCTAGGGCAGGAGGATTGAAATGAAAATGGAGGGTTCATTCATATTTTCACCCTACAAGAGTTTCTAGTGTCTGCCCCAAAACCCATGCTTTAGATTTGTTTATAACATTTATGTTATTTTGATCTAGATTATAAGGTAGATATACCTTTCTAGGATCAAACCGTCACAGCTGCTCTATATAATTTCTAAGACGAAAAAAAAACCACAACAAAAAATGCTGGCCCTTTCTTCATCTGGCTGCTTTTCTGGAAGTCTCAGGACTCAGGTGTACCCCTCTGGCCAAGTTTCAGTCATACTGACAGTGGTGGTGAACGTACCAGTTGGACTTACAATTCCTCCTCACTCGTGCTCAGTAAGGTAGTTACTTCACCTCATTTGTTTTTATCTTGCTAGATTTTTGGAGCAGCAAGTGAGGAAGACAGACCAAGGGTAAGCATCCTTACTGATGCTCAGGTGTACCATGTGGGCAGTCCTTTGGCTGGGGTCATAGTCTGAGCAAGACTGAGCAAACCAAGAAGGAGGTACTGTGCCTGGCATAAGACTTCAAAGTCTGGCCATGTCAAAAGTTAAAATCACAGAAAAATCCAAATGATGTCTTCACAGTGACCTATTTGATTATTGCCCTATGAATAGCCTACAAAACACCAATGCAGACAGGATGACCCAGTGGAAGCCAAAAGGAATCATACGTATACTCTTTGATGAAAAAAATGCATGTAGCAAAATAGGAAACCTAAGCAATGCAGTGGATAACTCAGTGGAAGTGCCTACTCCATCGACGGCAAGGAACTAAACACAAGGGTGAATCATTAGGTCCTATAAAAAATGGAAATGAACATGTTTCATGGCAAAGTATAAGTTAAGCCTGTTCCTCAAAAGGAACTTGGAATTCATCTGTCGTGTCTGAATCAAAACAAAACAAAACAACACAGATAGGGAAAGTAAAAGATTTGTGGAAAAGACAGGCCTGTTTAGATAGAAGAGGAGATGAAGAGATGGAGTTATAAGAGAGGGATGCAGAATTATAGCACAGAGGAAGTCAGTTTGGGACACTACTTACTCTAAAACATATTAAGATAAGAGGTGAGCTTTAGCAGTAATGAAAGGCAATCAAGATATTGAAACAAACCATATTTTATTTCAGGCATTGGTAAGTTGTGCAAATTCTTGCCACAATATATCAAGGGTAAAATACTGATGTGGCATTTATGTGGGTAATAATCTTGCACAGAGGATCATTTTTTTATAGAACAACAAAAAATAGTTAAGGAGGATTAGAAAAAATCCTTTTTTTGATTAGAGGTTCTTGCATACTTCTGTAGAAACTGGTCTCTTGATCATTGGCCTTGGTTATGAGCTATCACACCAGATAAATGTTCTCTGTAGACCTCTGAGAAAAACTTTGCTTGTTTCTCAAAATCTTTCATTCCTCAGACACATTTTAATTTTTCCAGTGATTTTTAGCTTGAGAATTTCCTCTGTAGGAAATTATGTTGGTCTCCAGAAGTCAGGATGGTTCAGGGACCACAATGTAAAGAGAAAACTCAGCATGAAAAACTGTCAGTAAAATGGGCTGAGTATATTTATTTAATTAACTTCACTGTCCTCATAGCAGTTGAGTGTCAGGTAGCATTTGCTAGGTAGGGGGGAAAATGGAATAGAAACACACAAAGGAAAATTCTTTGCAGTTAGTATTCTGAAACATATCCAATATCTCAAAGTGTTCTTTTCTTGCAACAGCGGTGCAAGACAGCGGAGATTGCAATTCTGAAATGCTGGTAAAGGTAATTCTTTCCAACTGAGATACACTTCACAAACTACATCTCACCATGTACATATTGCATTAAGGAGGATACTCGGGCTGTTTCTTATAGCAAGCTTTGTCCGTACTAGAAAGTTTAAGTATTCTAACCAGTGTCAATCTGATGTTGTGAAAAAGCCATGAGCCCATGCTATAAACATGTAAGATGGTTTATGCCTGTTACTAAACTAAGTTACATAAATACAAGCAAAGCAATCTTAATGGCTCTGCATTAGATGTTCTCACCAGTTTATATATGAACTTTAAACTAACAGGTAAATAGTGGAGATAGGGAAATATTACTATTGTACCTGATAATCTAAAAGCTATGTTTCTAGATATTCACTCAGCTTGAACAAAAGTAATAAAATATGTTCTCACAGGCAAGAATCCAACACTTTTAATAAAAAGGAAAATTATTTCTGAGGAGAGGAGAAGACGACCACAAAACATGGGATTTTTGTACTGAAACCTTCCTAGAGGCTGTGGTTTGAACCCAAACTCAGAAGGAACTTCAATTTCTTGTCCCAGTTTTAATGTAACTGGTCTTAAAAAATGTTTACAATAGAAGGAGAGAAAGACTAGAAGGAAAACCTTCAGAATGGGAAGGCTCTCTGGCTCAAACTTGGATAACAGCCTACATTTCTATAAATGTAAACTGAATCCAAATGTGGCCCCCTTAGGTCATTCCTGACTGTTGTAGCAACATAAACATTACTTTTGCTTGAATATATTCAGTAATATGTATGTATGTGCTTGCCCAGTGCTAGTCAATGCTTTATTAAAATAACGTTCTCAAGGATTACATAACTTTACTTAATTTCTCTCAGATGACTTTCAACTGAAGTTAAAATTCCTTATTAGCCTTGACTGACACCTCAGAATAAAAATTTAAAAATGAAGCTGTTAGTTTAAGGGTAACATACTGATTGTTATTTTCTCCTGATACAGAAACATGAGTATATTTCCAAACTTTGAGTCCTTCCTTCCTAGTGCACTTCAGTATTTAAAAAAAAAAAAAACAAAACTGCTTTCATATTCCATAGTGCATTTCTGAACTGCAGAAAGTAGCTGCTATTTAGGTTACTAGCATACCAAATGTCTTATTTTCGTTGTCAACTTTAAAGCTAGGCTGCAGGGGAGAGCAGAGGGAAGGGGAAATAACAGTTAATTTCTTTTTGTTTGCTTTAAAGCAGCTCAGCAAATCATTGAGACCGACTTTTGCAGAGGCATTTAGGCATGCAAAAGTTAGGAGGCACTCCACATCTGCTTGCAAAAGACTGAATTATCCTAATTTTCTTGTGTCTCTAAGCCTTGGCCTTTTCTAACACTATCATTTTGGGGAGTGTTAATGAGAAAAGGGCAAGAGGAAGACTGGTTTCCACTTGTAGCACAAATACGCAGTGTGCCAAAGCCTTTGCAGGAAAACATCTGTAACAGAGTCTAGACAACCAGCATAGATGAAACACTACATGGCCTCGATTCAGCATTAAGCTCATGCACAGTATTTTTAACATCAAAAGAAATAACTAACTCCATGCTTACATTATTGCCAATATTTAAATATTTTGCTAGATCAGGACTTTAGTTGACACTGTTGCTAAATGAGATTTGACTAAGCAGCACTTTACCATAAACCATTTAACTGCTTGTATATGGTCATAAACTGATTGAATAGTAAAAGGTTGTAACCTTAATGAAAACATGTAGTATAAATAAAATCTTATGCAAAGAGGCATCCATTTTTTTTTTTTTTTTTACTTGAAGGCCAGCTAAGTGCTAAGTACTGATAGTGAAGATTATATGAAACACTAAGTTAAAACCATGATGTGCTAAGCACTTCTCAGGGGCAGCCCTAAATCTTTGTTAGTTGGAGCAGAGATATTTTGGAACATGATTGTCTTGGCATCCATGGCCATCATTTGTATTTTTGTATTTAAATCCCTATTCTCACCATGACAAAGTTTTATTCTCTGATCAGCCTACCAAAAGTAATTCAACACAGATGTTCCAAATGTAATTGATATACAAGTTTATACAGGGCATAACATTACTACTCTATTAAGATTTCAGAATCTGTGTGTTCCTGAATAAGATGACATGTTATCATAATTTAGGAAATTGCAATATTGATTCAGCTTTGGAAGAACGAGTCAGATTAGAAAGTTGAAGTACAGTGACTAGCAAGAGACTTATTGGTAGGCAATTTAAACTGAAATAAAAATTTCTGAGTGGAGATGGTCAGGGCTATCAGAACAAAATAAACAGCAAAATACTTTTCTTGTTTGAAATTGATAGAAATCAATTTTCAGGTGACTTTTCCTAAAGTTGTCTGAATGGGAGTAAATAAAATTAGCTTTAGTCTCTGAACAGATTTTTTTCAAGTAAGCTAATAACCATGAACATTACAAGGCTTTAAATATTTTGGTTATGATCTGTTGCCTTTAGAGGTGGGAAAGCTTGTTACTCTGATTAATAATCTTAATAAATTGTAACCTTTAGCTCATCCAGCATACTAAACCATGCTGTACCTTTAAACCAGAAAGAGAGAAGTTAGAAAAACATTTTTCCCCATGTTTGGAAATGCTTGAAGGACAGTATTTATGTTCAAATTTCTAATTACATAAATGCCAATTTTTAGGCTTTCCCTTAGGTGAAACAACAAAGACTCCCTGCCCGACCACATCATGTCCCTGACTGATCACTCCTTCAATCTCTGACATATTTGCTATTTACTACTGCATTTATAGACACAAAGCAAAAGCAGAACAGCAGAGCAGTTTTCTGCTGCTACACATGGCTTCTGATAATTCTGGAGTACTATGGACTTATTAAAACTCCTGGGAAGAAAATGGAAGCAGTATATGCTAGCAAAAAATTTAGTTAGACTCATGACATCACTTTGTCTTCAGCAGATACTTGCTTGCAAGTATGTAATGAATTAGAGAGCTTGCCAGCATGGTACAGAGAACAAAAAGAAGTTATTTAAAAGAAACTGAATGCCATACTGTCATATTTAGTTGGTTGATTTTCACCAGGAAGCTCAGCCATCAGTGGGAAATTTGCATCACCACTGTTTTTACTACTGCTTCTTGGCTACAGTTGTGACGCTTTTTAAAACTATAAGTCCAGGGACATTCAGGAAAACATTATAAAAAATAAACCATGTGTTTCTCTTAGGAAATATAAGGTAAAGGAGGAAAGAGATGTCTTTGGAACTTTATCTCCACCCACGGCAACCCTATTGCCAGATCAGATCACTTGGAAGGGTAGTTTGTTGGCTCCAGACTCCTATATTTTCTTTAGCTAGATTAAGGCTGTATGGAAACCAAGGAAGTTTTACTTCTCAGTGCTTTGAATGAGTATCCTCATGAACAAAATTCCTTTCTGAGATATGAGCTATACTATTGTTTGCTAAAATCAGAAATATTGATCAAATATTTCTTCTCAAGAAGCTTCTTTTTTTTATGAGAATGCTTTGATTAACATAAGTTATTTTCCCTTCCTACACAAGAGGAGACACCTCTCATTCTTTATATTGGCAGATGTAAAGATGATGTGAAAATGCTCTTTGAACTGTGTGTTGTCTTGCATTCCTCAAACACTATTCGGAATGCGGTTTACAGCATATGTTGAAGTGTCAAGTAAGGTCATTTGTTGCTTTTAGTGAATGCCTATACCCCCTTCACTAACAATAGATGTTGAAATGCCATGTAGCACACTATACTTGAAGCACACTGTAGAATCTTTGTCACCTTTTCTTCAGTCTGTCAAAACTAATTAAAAGTAACCATACATAAGTAATCATAAAGGTTTCTGTAGCAACGTTAACTCTCCCACTTGACATGTGAAATATTTTGATTGTAGGTTAAGTCTCTAAAGACACAGCTAAACACACAGATAGTGGATAACGAGAGAGAAGTCAGCATTAAACTTAACAGGGCTAATCAGAAGAGCAGTGGTTTGCAACAAACACATTAACACAAGTTATATAAAGAAATCCTCTTGACCTCTTACAAAAAAACTGTCCTATTACATTCTAAGTGGATCTCCACTGTAGATGGGGTCCTCCGGAACAGATAGCAAGGCTTCAGCCTGTATTATTACATGTATATTGAAAAAGGTGGTATAAGAGATGACATATATCCCCTACTTTGGCCCTGAAGCCCAGTTCATGCTGCAGGGTATCTAATTAGTGTGCTAAAATAATACTGAATTTGAGGCTTGTGGAGATGTGGCTGGAACAAGGCCAAAGATAAAGCCAGGAGTAACAAGCATGAGGCCGATCTTGATGTCTTCCTGTGGGCTGGCCCAAGGTTCCCATTGTCTGCCAGGGTTTACAAATATTTTGGGTCTTTGCCATGATGAGGGATTATTCTTATATGTCTAATCCTATCATCCCTTGAAAATCTCTGCAATAGGTAGAAGATGTATCTGTGAAGGTAAGTAGGGCCCTGTTTTGAAATGATACACATGAAAATAGGGGTATGAAAACTCAAAGAAAATATACAATCCCTTTTAAGGGTGAGAACAGAGATTACTTCCAATGCATATTCACTTGCTGGAGCCTGCCATAGCAATGGCACAAAAGCACTGAGAGGCAGCTGAGAGTAGCCCAATTTTGCAACTTTGAAGGAAATAATTCCACAGCAAAACAGATTTTGAAGTAGTAGCAAGTGAAATGGGTTCCAACTGTCATATAGTTCAAAAAGATGTTGTTAGATTAGGCACTTATTTGAAAAGCCTGGATACAATATTACTGATGTAAAACATGTGCAAATGAACTGTGTTGCATAAACAAATCCCTAACCAAACATATTTACAACTTTATCAAGTCAAATAATATCAAGCATATGATCTCAGGGATCATTCCAAATTATGTGTGCATCCCTTGCATTGCATTTTAACTGATTTTATAAAATGACATGCTCTTTTATTTTCCTGCCTCCCTTTCTGCTCAGTAAGTTTATGTAGCCAAAAGAACTCTGCAGGAGGAAATAAACCACTTTTGATTTCCTGACAAATCAGGAATTCTGCTTCTCACCCCACCCCACCAGCGAGCAGGCTGGGGGTGCACAAGGAGTTGGGAGGGGACGCAGCCAGGACAGCTGACCCCAACTGACCCAAGGGATATCCCAGACCATATGATGTCATGCTCAGCATATAAAGCTGGGGGAAGAAGAAGGAAGGGGGGTGGACATTCAGACTGATGGCATTTGTCTTCCCAATTATGCATTTGCATGATGGAGCCCTGCTGTCCTGGAGATGGCTGAACACCTGGCTGCCGATGGGAAGCAGTGAATGAATTCCTTGTTTTGCTTTGCTTGCATGCATGGTTTTTGCTTTACTTATTAAATTGGATTTATCTCAGGCCATGAGTTTTCTCACTTTTACTCTTCCGATTCTCTCCCCCATCCTACCAGGGCGGAGCGAGCAAGCGGCTGTGTGGCGCTTAGTTGTCAGCTGGGATTAAACCACAATAAAAGGTAAAAAGGTCCTCAGTTTGAGGAGGAAGACCAATGACAAGAGATCTGGTTGTTGTTGCTGGCTGGACACTACTTTCCCATGAAAGAGACACTGCTTCAGTGCCCCTGCTTGTGTCATACTAAACTTTCTCTGACCCAAGTTGAACCTGCTGGGTCTCAAGCACAACAGACTGATGTGCCTTCAGAAAGAACAATTTGGATGAAACTATGACTCTTCACTTCCTGATTTATCTAGTTTCAGAATATAAAAATTCTGGCACTTAGTGGGTATTGGAATGAAAGCACAGCACTGATCTGAAGAAATTAATCCATTAATTGTGGTGCCATCAGGATACCAATATTTCTCTACAATAAAGCTGAAACATTTTCTTTTGGTTCCAACTTAGTATTATAAATACAGAAGCAAAACAGCCCAAATTTTGAAATTCAGACATTATTCCAAATTTTAGAAAATAATTCCATTTTCTATTCTGGCAGCCTGCTTGGCTTGAGAGCAAGGAATGTCTGTATTTTCACTTTTTATAGCCCAAAGAATTCTGATAGATCATAGACATCAAGCTGAGTTGAGCCTCTAGAATATTTTAAGCCAATCTCTCTGAAATCGGTAGGAGTGATACTTGCTTTCTTTAGGATTATTTAACCTACTCCTCAGATGAGACAGTGAGCTACTGCACACACAGCAATTTAAAGACAATCTGAAGTCAGGCACCTGGAGATTTTCCAGGGCAATTCCATCCTTCCCTTGTTTCCTCACTTTCAGTGTGCAGTTGCACACTGAACTCATTAGGCTGAAAAGGTAACATTTGAAGTGTTGTTTGCCACTGTATCATTTTCCTGGATTAGCTGTGTTGATGCAAGGGAGATGGTGGGACTATGCAACCAGGACATGAGGGAGAAAAGGTGTGACCTCAGGAGCTTAGATTTAGGTCAGCAGAAGAGGCTGTGGAACTCCTTGCAAGGTCTCTTTTGCTAGGTGACCAGAAAGAGGACAGTGAAAAGAACTGCAACACAATGAAATAGCAGTGAGAGAGATGCTGAGTTTGGAGGGTGGAACAACTCCTGCCCCGGTGCTGCAGTTCATTGCCCTCACAGTTGTGCTCTTTTGGAGAGCTGCACTGTAAACTGTATGGCTGAGCTGATCTGCACTAACCAGGGCCCTCTACATATTACATGGTTTTTTGGTTTTCAAAACTGAGGCCATTTTCTCCCAGGGGTGTGGGGTTTTGCTGCAGAAGCAGTTATCCCAGCACTGCTGAGGGGCAGGTGGGTGTGGGAGTGGCTGGAGCAGGAGGAAGATTCTTCTTCATCTGATTTCATTTGCAAGCAGAGCATTCACTGAAATGCTACCTTTTCAATGTGTTCTCTCCTTGATGCACTTTCGCTCTAATATCAGCAAAAAAATAAAGAAGGGAGGGAAAAAAAGAAAAAGAAGATGACATTTTTGAGGTATTTGAGGTATTTATTTTATCCCTAAATGGAAAGTTCTGTTTTGCAATAATAGTTTCTTGGTAGCTGTTGAGATCTGGCTGTTATCTATGCCTATTTGCTACTGGCCTTTCCACCTCATCTGGAGCACTGATGTGCTGTGAAGCAGGGAGATAAAGGCTTCAGCAGCCCTTCTCAAACAGAGAAAGGTATTTGTGGTGTTAGACGCTACAGCAGACGTTAACTGAAAGAATATATTAGTATAGATACGTGTGTGACCCTGCATGTCTGTCTCTGGAGGGCTGCAGATGCAGAAATGTGGGTGCAGAGCATGGTACTCAGTGCAGGACTGCTCACAGAAATCCTGCACACTTCACTTGTTAAAGATTATCTCAAAACAGTTTTTTTCCCCATCAGAGGTAACCTGTAATGCCTGCTTCACTACTTGAAAAAGAACTAGACAACAGCACTGTTCTTCAGCGCTTTTCAATTTATGACTCGAGGCTGCTTCTTTGCATATCACTTACCCATCATGCAACAGTGTCTGTTGTTGTTTAAAGGAAAAGGTCTACACAAAATATATTACACATTGGGTTTTAAGAGAGATACAGCTGCATTATTTTTAAAAGAGAAAACCACAACAATTTGATTCTGCAAAACCAGGATGCTAGCAAGACCATCATAACAAAAATAGTATGCCAGTCTCAGAGCTATAAATACTTTTCCGAGAAGCAGCCTGACTTGGCTGGTCCGATGGCAGTGGTATTTATAATTAATTGATCACAGTCAGTTACAGATTTCTTTGTTGTTTCTCCACTCCCACTGCTGCACTAGACTAGTCTTTTGCTGCTGAAGTTCCACATTATTTTAACATCACTTGCAATCAAACATTATAGAAATAATGTTTGTATAGAGCTCCACCAGGCAGGACAAAGCAGGGATGCAGCCGCCTGGGTTCAGGAAAATTTCCAACACTACACACATGTAACTCAACCTTCCTCATGCCACTTCTGCTTTTTCAAGTGCTTTAGTGACTTTAACATTTTTGGTAGGTCCTGCTCCCTTTAATTTGTAAGCTGACAGTCTTTTTTGTTAGCCTCTGATTTTCTGGAATAAATGAGCATCGAGTCAAGAATACATTTTTTAATCTTAATCCCTCATGGAATATGCTTTCTTCTCCAGTCTCTTTGAGAAGCCAGTGCCTGCTACTCACTTGATTTTTACCATTGTTAACAACACAGGCACTGTGCTTCAAAGGCATTTGTGCAATGGCAGTTGAAAGTTACTTGCTGCTGGGGGCAGAGGAGGAAAGAGGAGTCACTTGAGATTCTGCTTTAATTATATGGTTTTCATTTCTAATACATCATGCTTACAGCTTCAAGCATGCTTTTCACAGATTAATGAAACAGAATAGTCAAAAGGATAAACACCAAAAATTAAGCGATGGCTGCCTAAATCTTTCACATACAAGACACAAGAACTTCTGCTCTAGGTGCTTCAAGCAAATGTGCCATTTGATTATCAGAGAATACAGCAACTGAGCAAGGTGGAGGCCCTCGTTTTGTGCAGAAAGGTATTTAATTTCTGGTCATCATAAGCCTCAAATATTTCTTTGATGATTGCTTGAAGCTTGAAGCTCATAGCCTCAAGCCATCTCAGCCCCCTCTTTCTAGACTGGGGGGTTATGTGTTCGGGTGTTTTTTAAGTCAGCTGTGAGATGCTAATTGTGCTGAGAGGAATATATCCTCAGCCCCTACAGATTCATTTTCCTGTAGATTCTTTATATCAGCATTTCCCATCTATTTGAAATCTGCATTCATTGTTCAATTATTGAAGCCTGCTGGGTAAAATGCTATTGTTCCTGTTTACCTTTCTTTTCCATACCCCTCTGGGCTTTTTCCACTGCCTTCCTTTCAGCTATGCCTACCATATAAATGCCTTACAGCCCCACAAATACATAGCGTACGAACAAAAGGTTCTTTCCGGGGACTGAGCTGCAGAGGCAAACTTACCATCTCCACAACCTTCCTCCCCCTGTGATCACAGGCTGAACATGCAAAGGCAATGAGAGCTCACTTGTGCTCACAAGCTGTAACTGCACCATGAGCTCTGCAGGCACAGCTCTGGAAATTAAGAACCACTTACCTCTCCATAAACCCAAATGACATGAATATACCAGTAGAAACCTGCATGCTGTCATAGATTTAAATCCAATATGCATATTTTTTTCCCCCTTCAGGATTTTCTTTACCAGTTCCCAATTTCCCCCCTACAGGTATTTCACTACATCCTTTCTCCCAGAGTGTGGAAGCTTTTTCTTAATGAAGGCCAAAGATATCCTTCCGGTAACTCTCCTTTCCCACATGTTAATATTTAACTTAGCACTGTTAATCAATGTGGTAATAATTGTGCTCCCTTTCCCGGCCCGGCAGTGGGTGTGGTGGCTGCAAACACTCAGCTCTGTCTCCATCATGGGGCCTCAAAAATTTCCACACCGGTGAGCCCTCCCCTCCCTGCTGCAGGGACACAGCCCTTCAAAATCCCAAGAGATATGCGCTTCAGGGCTAATGCTGGGAGCCTGGTGTCAATTATCGGAGTTAATATGCAAGACATACCTCTGCTGAGCTGCTGACCAGGCACCTGCTGCCCATCCAGCCATGCCCACTGGGATCCCAGCGGAGAGGCTGTCTGTTTGCTCAATGCTGCAACATCCACCTTTGTATAACAGGCGTCCGAGCAGGCATTTTGCCAAGCTGGCACAAATTACAAAGCTGATTCCAAACTCAGCATCCTGCCTTTTCGGGGGGAAGGGGTTGCAAACGCCTCGGGGAAGCCCCCTCCTCGCCCTCAAGCCAGGCCCCCATGCTGCTTCAGCCTGACCAGCTGATGTTGCAGGCAGCCATGCCTCGGTGGGCCAGGCCCGTGTGTGGTGCTGCAAGGGGCAGGGTGGCAGCTGGGAGCCGATGGGAAGCGGGGTGCCTCTGTGAGGTGCAGGAAGCATCCCCTGCTTTTTTGACGTGGGCTTTTTTTGCCATCGCACCTCCTCGCTCACGCCAGCAGCCCACCTGTCCTGCCAATGGCCCCCAGCTGCTCTATGGCGGCCAGGCCTTGGCCACCATTTTCTCTTCCTTGCCTCATCCCAGCTTTCAGCCGCCTCCTTGGACCCGGCTGGGGTCTGCCTCATCCCGGGGCACTGCCTGCCTCCCCACAGTCCTGTGGTCAGTGCGCTGCCCGAGGGCCTCTCTGTGGGGCCGGCGGGGCTGGGCTTTGGCTTTGGCCCAGTGTCACCGCTGCCATGCCTCGGGTGAGAGAGGCTGTGTCTGACCCGTCCCACTCTTCTGCAAAGCCCTGTGTAAAATCTGCGTTACCGCAGAGATATTCAGTAAAACCTGGGCAGTACACAATGATGAGGAAAGATGCCTGCATTATTCATCACTGCATTCAGAGGAATTAATATTTTTAAAATTATTTTACAGTATATGATTCTAGTCTGCTCTGCTTTCATGGGGAGTTTTCTCTTCCTTTTCCCACTTTCACACACAATCATGTGCTCTTAGTTTGATCACCCAAGTGGAAATTTCATTAGGAATTTTTAATCACTTCTCCCAGACTCATAGGTCTTTTTAGGATCAGAGTAGCTTATTTATGGAGCCACTGGTTTTCTCCATCTCAGACCCACAGAGTTCAGCAGACCAAGAATAAAAGGTTAACGTAACTTAATTGAGACCACCGAAATTTCCACCAGGAAGACAAAATCCAGTCATCATCCATTAATCCCAGTCCCGGAGGCAGATGCTAGAGAGCTCCTTCGCCCTGTAGAGAGGGAAATACCCTCCCTCCCGCAGTGCCACGGAGCCCCACCACCCTGCGGCAGAGCCCACTCTGCCTGCCGGGACGGTAACTCACTGGGGGAAGCCCTTCCTCGTGTGGCAGCGGTGTACTCCTCAGGCTTACAGCTGATGCCTTCCATGCATCCCTGCCCCTCTACACAGGTGCGGTGCCTGCTCTGCCAGGCACTACGCCTTTACTTTCTGCAGGACAGCCTGTCTTTGTGCCACAGAAACATTGCTATTTTTCTGCCAAAGGTTTATCTACACCTGCGCAGGAGGGAAGGGGATTATCCCCAAAATAAGCTGCAAAAGGAAAACTGTTGCCTTCCTAGCCTCCACATCAGTCTTTAGACACTAATCATAATCGGTTTGGCCACAACATCTACACCATAAACCTGCAAGAGTCAAATGTGGTAAACAAAAATACGTAAAAATAATCTTCCTCGTGATATGACCAAGTTTCTTGTGAAATTTACTTAGTTTCTTTTAGCTGTGTTTTACAGAAGTAGCGTAAGGCTAACAGATTACAAAA
The DNA here is from genome assembly GCF_000737465.1 of Haliaeetus leucocephalus. NCBI lineage: Eukaryota > Metazoa > Chordata > Aves > Accipitriformes > Accipitridae > Haliaeetus > Haliaeetus leucocephalus. The sequence goes on from NW_010972589.1 coordinate 176,841, forward strand.
TTCTCTCATTAAAGCAAAACAAACATTTTGAACAGAACATAGCTCAAAGTACAGTTAGACATAGTACTTTCTGCCTAGGCAAAGTTATCCTTTCACTAGAAGTTTGTTTTCTTGTTTAAACTGAATTCAGGAAGTATTAACTTAGATGCTCAGTGTAAGAAATAATAATTGCAAACATGCAACATCATTCCCTCCACTGAAAAAGCTGAGCTATTTCTTCAACAAGCATTCCCTAGAGAAAGGTGTTAGAAGACTCTCAATATACAAATCCCTGTAGTCCGCAGGGACTAAATAAAGTCATTTTAATTAATTCCCAATGGGAAGACAGTCTTCCAAAACTCTAAACTGTATGGAAGCTATGCAAGAAAAAAAAAAGACATGTTGTGTAATTCCAGATACTTCAGGTTTTTTCCACCCCAGAAAACACAAAATGTTTTCACAGTGATACAGGTTATCTCTCTTAGGACTGAAATCCTGAGTAGGGGAAAACCAAATCTTACTTGGCCTCCGAAGGAAGTGCTGCTAACAGTGTCACATGAAATAATTTTCTCTGTTGTCTTGAAAATACAGATCTATAATTTAAGAAGTCGTTCCCTACCAATTTAAAACAATGGCAGGTTACACATCTAAAGGACATACACTTTAAGAACGTGATGCAATAAGCGTGTATCATTCCCTGTCACTGTCCTAGCCCCATGAATACTCCAAGGACCGTAGCTGATGTAAATTGGAGCACATTAAATCTCTGCCTTAAGGAGCTTTCAGGCAAGTGTCTCTTGCCTGTTGTTTTTAGTGTTGTTTGTCAGAGGGGGTGCTGGTTTTGTTGAGACATGTGGGTGCTTTTTCGATGTAAATAATAGCTAACAGTAATTGACGTTAATAAAGCAATATTGGTTTACACTTACTGAAGGTATGGATTTAATTATCAGCAAGTATAAAACTAAAATGAAGCGGAAACCTATTGCACATGCTAGCTGGAATAAAACAGCTACAGTACAGTGAAACATTCCCTTGAAAAAAAACAAGTTTCAGAGAAGCCAAACAGTATGGACAAAATAAACCATTTTGCAAACAATTCTTTCTTTATGAAAATTTCTGTAGCCACAATGAATGGCACCATGGACTCCAAATAGTTTCCAATACTTTCTGCTGTTGTAGAGTTCTCATTGTAAGCAGGAGGACTAGGCAACAAGTTGGACCTGATTTGTGTTCCTGTAATTGGTTCCAGAAGAGAAAGCTGGTCAGATAGAGATCTGAGTCCGCGATAAGCAAGTAAAAAAGAAACCCAGACTAAATCAAAAAGACTAGAACTTACTCAATTTGTAGTAATGACATATAATAAAACTTTCAGAGAAGAAGAGAAGAATTAATAAATTAATAACAAAATGCAGGAGCTTAGCATCTCAGCGATTATGCGTGACAATTAAATTAATTGCAGCCCATGCTCTGAAAATGCAAGATAAAGATTGGATATGAAGGGTTTAGTTTTGGATAGCTAATAAAGCTGCAGTTCCTGCTCCAAACCAAAAAGTCAAAACATTGCTACCAGTAATCACAGAATCATAGAATGGTTTGGGTTGGAAGGGACCTTAAAGATCATCCAGTTCCAACCCTCCTGCCATAGGCAGGGACACCCCATGATCCACCAAAACCACCACCACCACCCCATAATCTACCCAAACATTTAAGCCCCTATCCTTTGCTAGTCCCCACCCTTTTACTACCTCTCTTTGGATGGGTATCTTCAGCATTACAAAAACTAAACAATCAGGGGAAAATGCAGGGAACATTTATCATATGATTCCAAACCATGTACAGCAAGTGTAGCTCTTGAACGATTTCTCTCTGTTTTACCATCTTCTGTGTTTCAGGTTTTACTGCTGTTGAGAGAGTTAATCTAGCCGATTTCTTTATGTAACACAGAGCCCTTCTGAAAGCTGTCTTTTTGACAGAATGATGCATTTCCTTTCCTGTTACAGTCAGTTTTACCTTTCTCATGTTTCTGTCCATAATCACGGATCACTCCAAATCCAAGGGAGCCATTATTTTTTTAACAATCTACTTCATCAGACTTTCATACTCTCATTGGGGCTCCTCTGGATGCGTCATGCAATAGCAATTGCAGTGACAGTTTGCAAGGCCACAGAAGGAGAAGAGCACCTATTGCTGTGGCTCTGGGAAAGGATAAGGAGGACACATTATGACCACATAGCAATGGGTGAGAGCCAGATAGTCTCCTCCTGCGTATGTACTGGGAACTTAAAGAATCAAATACTTGTGTCTTTTCTGCAGTGAACACGAAAATCACATGCAGCTTGGGCATATTACATCTTACTATACACTCACCAGAGTAGGGCCATGGGGATAAAGCTGTATGTTCTCCTGCCCATCCTTTATCCAGGACAGATTTTCACCAGAAGGTATGCTGACACCCAAGGAAACTTTCAAGAGTTTGAAGAGAAACTGACCTGGGAAGCATTTGGCGAAGTCAATTATGGAAACACTTCTGAGGAAGAATGACACCAGACCTAATGGCCAATGGAGACAAGTACCCACAGGCCTTTAGAGAAAAATCTGACAACCCCTCCAAGTCCAGGAAAACACCTCTTCCTGCAATAATCACAGGCCTTTGGGAAAGGCAAAAGGTAGTGATTAGAGAGATTAACTACCAGTTGCTTCCACTTATTAGGGAAGGAGAGAATGCAGCTGTGTCTGGCCCGGGGTTCCCCTAGGCAGAAGAGATGGGCTGTATTCCCACAGCAAAAGCAGCCCTCTTGAGAAAGGACAGAGAAGCCCAGAGGAAAATTAATTACATGAATCAGCGCTTACCGATACCTCTGTTCGTTACATGCAGAAGCAGCTGAAAAATAAGAGTGAAGGGAGGCTCTCAGACATGAAGCTCCTTTCTGCGGCCAAACACATCTAACAGCTTGCTTTTGGCAGGTGGGGGTGGTCCCATACCCAACTTGATCTAACCGTGTGCTCCTGCTGCTCACCTTGGGCTACCTCTGGTGCTCGTCAAGTTTCTCAGTGAGCTAATACAGATTTTCGGTATTGGACAGTGCTGAAGGGAGCTCTTCCCATAACTGAAGCATGTACACAGGCCTTCTTTTGAAATACCTTTTTTGAAAACTGTGGAGCTTCCCTCCATCAGGGTGCCCAGGAGCTCCTTTCTTCCAGTCAGGCATTTCTTTTCACTTAGCTGGTACAAATGGAATTATTTTTGTAATCGCATCTGTCAAAGCCGTTAAAACAAGCTAATGGAAGGAGACGCAAACGAGCAGCCATTGTGTGCATACATAAGTATGATACTTAATTTTCTTACGAAAACACACTACAGACATGTGGAAACAAAACCGCCAGCTCGTGAAAAAAAAAATAAAAACTGCGAGACTTAACTGGGGGTGGGGGGGAATCCCAAAACTGAAATAAATAAAAAGGAGGAGACCCGCAGACCGCTTTGGTACGGAGACAGGGAAGCTGCAGAACGAGCAGTCGGGGACGGAAGGAAGACGGGACGTGAAAAAAGCCACCCCCGCTTGCCGCCCGGCGCCGCGGCAGGCCGCCGGGCCCGGCACCGCCTCCCGCGGCGCTGCACACGGCCCCGCAGGAGGCGGGCCCTCTGATTTGCATACTGCCTTCCCAGAATGCAGCGTGGCCTCCCAGAGGGAGCGGGACCGGGAGATTTGCTGCGGTACTTAAAGGCCTTTCTTTGTAATTGTGGCTTTCGTCGCGCTGACGGAATGCGAGACCTGAGTGCTTTTCCGGGGGAAAACCAAGAACGCCGCACCGGCATTAGCCACAACTTGAGAGGTAGCGTAATGAGCGAGGTATAAATAAGTTTGGGGTAGAAGTAGTTACTCGGCTGGTCCGAAGGTAGTGGGGTATCTCAATTGATTGTTCACAGTCAGTTACAGATTGATCTCCTTGTTCTCTCTTTCCCCCCTTCCCACTACTGCACTTGACTAGTCTTTTGCCTCTCGAACAGACCCCACAGCATTTTTCATCCACCACTAGCAGTCTCTCAGTTTGATTTAGTGCAAAGGAAAGCACCCAAAAAAGTAAAAAATGCACTTTTAAATATCTAAGAATCCAGTACCTGTCAATATATAGAACCGTAGAATGATTTGCATTGGAAGGGACGTTAAAAGATCATCTCCTTCCAAGCCCCCTGCCATGGGCAGGGACACCTTCCACCAGACCAGGTTGCTCAAAGCAAACCACACTTCGATCCAAATATCCACACTTCCAGCCAAACTCTCAGTCGTTCAGTTTGCCTAGCGCTGCCTGCAGCCTCCAAAGCACAGAACATATTCTGCTAATTTAAATTAATTTGCTGACATGTCAAAAGCACAGCAGGGTGCTCTTGACAGAGATGACCCTTTGAGACAACTTGCTACATAAAGTGTAACTGCACCTTATGGCCCCTAACTGCATTGGGATAACTAAGCGCAATGCACTGTGGCCAGCATCGCTCCTGCCTGTCTGGGGACCAGGGTGACGGAGAGGATGTAGAGGTGCTCAGCCACAAAGGCTCCCCATGCTTCTTGCAGCCACAGCCCTGCCTTTAGCTGGGTATGTGAGCCAAAATGCTCGCTGGCCTTTGCACCCCTTTTCCCAGGGCTGTGAGTGGGGAAATGGGCAAGAAGCAGATTCACAGCATAGTGCCAGTGCCAAATCTGGGTCTACTGCAAGTAAGGCATTTAACGAGTCAGAAATTGTGGGGGTTTAGAGCTCTGGGGGAAACCCAAGAGCATATCAGGTTTGCGTGTGTTAAGAGAAACTGTGAGTTTTTGTGGGAAGAGAGGGTTGATGGATGATCCAAAGTCTGGTCACCTCAGGAGAGGCAAAGATTGAGGAATTCAGGGCATGTTTAAGTTAAAGGTGGTTTGAAGGAAGGCTGGACAGCACAGAAAACTAGAGATTTTTTTGTAATTTGGAAGTAATGGGCAGAGACCTGTTTGCTCTTCCTCAGAAAAAACAAAGGGTTTCTAAGGAAAATGGAAATATCTGTAGTAGTCAACTTGTTTTTTGAAAATTAACTCCTATTTCTTTATGAATACAAACACATTTATGAATACATGAAATTTAGTTAGCACAATTAAAAGTATTGCTAAGTATTTTTTGTGAAGCAGCAAAAGAACCTCACTTTTGAAAGCATACCTGGTCAGATAAAGGGAGTTTCAGAGCACACTGCAGCACTTCTAAAGGTACATTTAGTCTGTTGGATTATTTCAGATCACCAGGGGTGGGGGCTGGAAGTTAAAGCTATCAATAGTTTTGGCATATAAGGAGAAAAGAAGGATGTGCCAACAGGGTTCAAAACTACTACATAAAGAGCGAACTCGTGTTTTAATGCAGATAAAGAAATAATGCAGGTTTACAGAGGAAAACAAACCAGAAAATGACATTTCATTCTTTTGGGGAAAAAAAAAAAAAAAATCTTGACTTTGGAAGTTAAAGTAAGAAGAGACAGCTGATTAAGTATTGCATTACAACATTCTCACTATCTTTGTTTTTCCTACCTCTTTGTTTTTTTCATCTCTCCTTATGTTCCCCTTCTTACTGGTGCTTTGTTCTCTTTCACTCATTCTTTCCTTTCTTTTCTTTTTCTTGCTCTCAGCTCCATAATTCCTTTCCTCATTGCCAACTCTTTCCTTTGAAGCCCTTTACCTTCAGAAGTCTTTCCCCCAGAGTAATTAGCACAGAGAGGTAGTTCTCAAACCACCCTCTCTCCCACCTGCTTTGCTGTGCACGCAGGGACAAGGAGATGTACCCTCCAGCTTCCTCCACAGCCATACAGACTGGGTAGGCTGGGAGCAGCAGCCTCATGCACCAGGTCTAGTAGCTGAGTCATTGCCTGTGGCTGTGCTCTCCTGGGCAGCCTTGTTCCAGTGTAATGCAGGTCAGATCTAAGCACTGAGTGAGAAGGACCTGCACACCCTATGAACAAGATCAGTAAGCTGGTCCTTTCCATCAGCTATCCAGTAAAGTCTTGTTTTCTTTCTCTAACCCAACAATTATTTTTTTTCTCTAAACAGATGCAGCAGAAGCGACAGCCTAGCTGTCTCTGATGGGTAGAGTGCTAGAGCATAGTCTCAAGAGATGCACATCTGAGCATTTGTAGGAAGGGGAAGACGTCTCCTTGACCTTGGGCAGGTGCTATAACCAGTGTTATCATGGAGGGTCATACCTCCTGCTTAAAGAGAAATCTTTCAGTGGGAAATGTCAGAGGAAGTTTTGTGCTGAGGATCACAACAGACTGCAAGCAAGCACATTCCCGTGACCTCAAGAAATCTGCCTGACAGAGAGGTAGCTTTCATGCCCTTTCCTCAGCATAGCCTGGAGCTTGATTGCTGCTTACTCACCACCCTGTTTGTTTTGCATCTTCTCTGAGTTGCTTAATTCTCCCCATCTGGGAAGATTTTTCCCCTGTAGGTGCATCCCAGATACCAAACTTCAGACTTTACATTCCATTGCAGGGACTAGTCACCTAATTTTTAGGTACCGAGTCTTCTACTGGATTTAATAAATTGTGCCTTGGGATGAGGAAAACTTTGTTGCCACCATAATGCTGGCTGTATCTTTCTTATTCTGGAAGGTTAACACTGGATTCAATTTAATAAAAGAGAAGAAAGAAAACTTGATGTAGGAGAAAGAAAGTGTCATAGGCAGCAGAGAACCACATAACAATTCCTTTCTGGTGGCAAACAAATGAGTCTAGCAATATACTTTTGAATGCATTTGATAGGACATGCTGAAGTGAAAGTCTCTGAAGCAATTAAATTTAGCTGTTAGTTTCTTTCCCTGTTAGAGGAGCACCTCTCAAGTCAGACAATGCTCATTCATTATCACCATTAAAAATGTGTGGTCTAAAGTGGTTACTGATTTCAACTAGTGATAAGATGAAAACGAAGAAGGGGTTTCAAACCAAACCAGTTTTGTGGCTTCCCCCAATCCCCAAACAGTAGTGCAAGATGTACAATTCCCACTAGAACATCTTCATACCATTCTACTTATTCTATGTCTGAGCTGATGCATTTCTCGGACTACATGTTTTCCTACATTTCTTGCACTTATATAATTATTGATCTGTATTTGCTAGTGGCATATACGAATGATTGCCTGTATTGCCTGGTACTGCCTGTTATTCATGGTTACATATGCATAGTGATCTTCACACATTATCCTAATTTCCTCTTTCCTTTCCAAGCAGTATGTTTTCCATCAATGAGTTAGGTCTGGTCTTTCAAAGTGCAGTGTTTCATAGCCAACAGGATGACTTGTTCCTTATATATCCATAGTTCAACAGGATCCCCTCGGGCTGAAGTTTTTAAGTACTGTATGTCTGATGAAGGTTGACCATTCCTACAATTCTCAGCACAACAGGCTGCCTTGTTAGGAAATAAACCCCAAACAAATACTGAATTGCTCCTACCACTGAAGCTGTTGTCACATCACTGTTATCAAAGTAAGACTTTTTGATCCTTACCTGTTCTTTTGGATAGCTTCCAGTATGAGGAAGTGCTGCTCTTACACGCACTGCTGTGCCACTGTAGAAAATACCATGCTTCAAGGATCTCATTAATACATGTGGTGCATCTTGGAAGTGAAAAGAATGAAAAACAAAGCCCAGTGTGACCTTTTTTTATTTAAAAGGTGACTTTTCTATTTCAAGAGTGACTGGTTTGTCCAAATTGAACATTAAGGGTGATCTCAGAAAAAGAGAGGCAGGCAGATTAGTAAGGCCACTTACATTTCAATGGACTGGTTAGTACACCAATAAACACCTCTTGATTTGCATCTGCTGTAGTTATGTGCTCTATTACTGCTCCTTCAGGCTGGTTGAAAGGATCTTGAACAAAGCTCAACCCACCTGACACTAGGCCCTCTGTGAAGATCTGCTGGTTGGGAAGAGCTACGGATTAATTAAACTAGTGGAGCTTTACCGGCTATCCTTTAGTTGTTATATCATCTTGAGACTGTAAAAGACAAAAAACAACTCAAAGTACAAAAGACCCAAACCCCACATTAAAATATGTAACTGAAATCTACTGTCCAAAGGCACTAGCAAAACTAACACATGAAATATTTCACATGGCAAGTGAAGGCAAAACTGCCTTCCTTACTCAAAGTAGTACCATTTTTCAAGAGGCATGTTCCATTTCCTGAACGCATTCTGTGGTTGAGAAATCAGTGTTAGTGTAGCAACAGCACTTAGAGTTGTGGACTTTGTTTGCGTTGCATACTTTTTTTTTTTTAACAGCTGTATAAGGTTAAATGTAAGTTATTAGGCTGAATATGGGAAGCAAACAGCTAAAAACTTGTGGCCTGATATGTAAAGCAATCAGAATAGGTGAGCAAGTGGTACTGTCTAGCCTTGATTTCTCTGACTTATGGAAATTAGAGTTAATTGCTTTTTTCTGAGCCCACCTTCTGCTGTATTTTCTTTTACTCTGCTTCTATCATTCTGAGAAGCAATTTACCAGGCTGTAATGCAGAACAATTCTCCCCTATTGCAAGGCAAAATGTACCGAGTTTCAGGAAGGCTACTATAACTTTGACAAAGCAAGTAGGAGGGCATTAATCAGGAGCAGGCTGACAAGCATCAGCTTTCACTACAAAGAAACAACTGGCTGTTCAAAACCCCAGCACATGGAAATCCATCAGAGTATTGGATTACTGATTGTAATAAGAGTTTTCTTTGCATGATTGGATTAAATATAGTTTTATCTCCTTTACCTTTTTGTTAAACAAGACACACACAGCTTGGGATTTGAACAAACAGCTTTTCTGACACTGAAACTTCCACCTTTCTAATGTAAGGATTCATGGTAATTCACAGAGCAAATCTCTTCCTTTCTATATTCAGACATTAAACTGGAGAATGGCCATGTCCTTCCAGACCCAAGCAGTCTCACCCAAGCCTCTGCAGAGGCATGCTAATTTAGATTTCATTGTGTATACAGAGCTTGTCCAGACATTCAGGAATGGTGCATAAAGCGATGCTGCAAAGGGTCAGATAACAGCACAGTGGCTTTATATAAAACCAGTTGTTCATGACACAGAAAATCCAGCACTAATGTTAACATGACATCAGCCTGTGGCCTCTTAGAGCATGCACAGCCGTGTCTAAAGGAACCAGCTTCAGTGTAGAGCAACATCCAAAGTTAAAAGAAAAGAAGGTGACTTGTGAGCTCTGTGGGATTCTGGGCACAGATATCGAGACAGGTCACGCATACCAGGAAAACATTTCTCCTGCCCATGGCTGCATGGCTTCATGAAACTTACCATGCATCCCATGGGTCCAGGCAGGAAAAGAAGTAGTTGGTAATTAGGAGCCCTCCCCTGACAAATGCACTGCAGCAATGTGCAGCAATTCCTGCAACACATCCATACTTCAGGCTGTGCAGCACTACTAGCTGAAGTCCCCAAAATGCCTGGCAACTGAGGCAAGATGCTACAGCATCTCAGTGCCTTCAGCTAGGATTGCTCACAGATCCCTGCTCTGCAGTGATAAAGGGAGTTTTGCAACTTAAGCACAGCAAACCAAAGCCAAATTGCTTAATATAAGGCTCTGTACCAGCTTGACTAAATGGATTACATACTTGTTTGCAGAGGGCTTGATAAACTCATTACCCCACATCAAGGGCTGAGCATACAGACTGCAAATACTCAATCCTCTGATCCTTGTCCATTTCCAATGCAGGCTCTGAGCAAAAAGCCTTCTGGAGCATGGACAGCTTGCAGTGGCTTCTCTTGCCTACCACAAAAAGAAAGGACACAGGTCTGACCACTACAGTTAATGCTACTTTCTGAAAAGCCTTTAACCTGTATGATAGATTCTTATTCACATTCTACTTTTCAGAAGCCTGTTTCCTCAGCACATAGCCTCATGTACAAGAGGACAGATAAACTTTGTGGAGTAGTCTCCAGCTCTGCAGTGCCTTGCTTGCTTGCTACCAGCCAAATCTTGGGCCATACCCAGGCATCACCATAATTAACAGTTTTGAAGTATAAAATTCTTTAGAGTAGAAACCAAGTAATAACCTCAACTGAAGAGAGACATGTCCCTCCACTGTTAACAAACTCTTCTACTACCAAAAAAAGCTAGCACTTAATGCAGTATCAAGATCCCATGACAGTATTTACTGTCACCTTCATTGTCCTACAGACACAGTACAAACTCACTCCTCAAGTAGCACCAGCTGTGCTAGAGTTGCTGCTTACCGTAGTCCTTGACCCTTCAGAGAAAGGAATTGGCCCTGAAGAAGTCTCAAGTCTGACTACTTAAAGATGTACTACAGTTGACAGAAAAATTTTTGTCTTCTAGAGGATGCACGTGTAGGAGATATTTATACCAGGCCAGGCTCCTTGGAGCCTACCCAGGAACTGTTATTACTACTCAAATCAGCCCTGTGCTGAAGCATAAACTGCAGGCTTTCTTCCACCTGGAACTATAATCAGAAATGATGCCATATGCTCACGCAGCTGTGGCTAAGAGTAAGTGAGGGGAGCTCCCTTGTCCTTCTGCACTGCATGCTTTTTTTTTTTCTTCTATAAGAAGGGAACACAAAGGCTAATCAGCACCATGTAGGCAATACTTCAGTGGAGTTTAGGATGCCTAGGAAAGCATCCTAGTACACCAGGAAGGGAAAAGCAGACATGCATAATGCATTTAAATTCCAAAAGACGGTATGACCTGTTCCACTTAAAAAGCACCAATCACATTTCAGGTAGAGAGCTTTCTCCCTCTACAGAGAGATAACAGACCTAATAATGTAGCCATCCCAGTGAGTTTCACAGAAAGTCGATGTGATGTTGATAGTGCACACAGCAGGGGACAGGATACTGGAGCTAAGGAAAGCAGTTTGCTTTCCAGTATGACTTTGCCCAAAGTTGAGAGGCAACAGCATCCTCATCTTGCTGGGAAGTGATCAAGATAAATATATCAATTATGAAGTGCAGATGCCAAGGTGTGTGGCACAGCCAAGGACTCACAGGAAATGCAGCCAGATGATGCTAGTATAAGGGTAGATCAAATCCTCATTCCCTCTACTGCTCATAACTTAAACCAATAACCTACTTGGGGTAAAGCAGCTCACAGTTGTCAGGAAACTAAGTGTATTCCTCTTCTTTAGTCAGCTCTGACTTAAGCACTGCTGCTCCAGAACAAAATTCAGGTCTTTGTGCACAGCCCTGAAGTAACTGTGTACCAGGCTGCCTCCACTTGTGGAGGCAAGGAAGAGAAAGATGGCAAGAACACTGTGCAAGCACACCTTGGACACTCCCTAGGCCTTGTGCCCTTTATTGTCACAAGGGCTCCCAGCAGGCTGCAGAGGTTGCTTTGAATCCAGCGCGGTGTCAGGTCATGCTGGGAGGAAGAAGTCTACAGAAACAGTACAGCATTGGCAATGACAATGTTAGTAAGTTAGCACCTGCAAGGAGAGGCAAGAAACTCTTATGCTCAACTTTAACACTTGCTGTCCCAAGAAGACTAGAGCTTCAGCCCTAACTGTAGTCCTCACCACCAATAGGGGACATTTCACCCTCCCTTCCACATGTTCCATATTTATCCATATCCTCCTGTTGGTTAGACAACACCTGGTTTGGAATAAATCCATGTAAGCCTGCAACTAACTAATAGGCAGGAGTAGTTTAGTTCCCTGCAGTATTAAGCAATGTATTTGCTTAGGTATAGAAACTGAACTATGTTTAAGAACTGGTTTAAAAAGTCTGTGCCTGCTTCTTTGAAGAACTGAATTGATCTTAACCAGCAGACAGGACAGAACTTGCTACTTGGCTTATGTATACTTTATAAAGCCGAAAAAAGTCACCTCTAACATAAGCTCATGCTCAGCTAAGTCTGATCTTGGTCCAGTTGCCTGCACAAGACATTTATCACAGATCATGGCCTTTGAAGGCTCTGCAGAAAAGCTGCAAACAGAAATGGCAAATGATGGGAAGATAATGCACTTAGTAAGAGTCTTGTAGGTGAAATACTGCCTAAGCTTAACAGATATCTGTACGTTTAAGGACAGTGGAGACAAAGCCCTCTAATACGAAAGGAGGAGATTGACAGTGCCAGGGCCTGAAGTGAATGATCACACTGCTTTAACACAAAGCAGCAATGGAGATCTGATCCTGAAGAGTTGCTTAGCACTTCCCAGCTTTTGCTGATAAACAACAGGAGCTGAATAGCATTCAAGCACACCCCAACACTCCATGGAGATTTAATACTGTCCCCTTCATTCATAATCTGCTTGTGAGCTTTGTTCATTACCTTCAGCTAAATTGATATTTAAGAGAAAGCCTTCATGCAGTCTCATACACTTCTGCAAGAATAATTCAATAGTCATGCTTTGCTGTGTAGGTTGCTAACAGTCAGCGAGGAACTGTTAAGGCAGCAGGGACACATGTGCCCTCAACAGGGATGCAAAGTGCAGTAGGAAAGGATAAGGATTATGCACCCCCTTGCAGGCCCTTTTGGGTCCTTGGACTATACTTTAATAGCTACCTCCTGGACTTGGGTTTATCCTTGCTACACAGAAGACTGCATCTCCCCAGAAGAAAAAATATTGGGTGGTGGTTTTAGATTTGCACACCCTCCAAAAAGTTGAAAACTAATGCAACAAGGAAATACTGAAGGAAGACTGATGACATTGGTCTTTTGCAAGACAGAAAACAGTGCTGCTAGGAGAGAAGCACTACCCACAAAATGAAGTATGTATCAAAACTGCCTCAGTGACACTCCAAGTTGAACACACTGTAGCATCACAGCTCTGAGAAGGGGCAGACAGTGCTTCTGGAGTATATGAGCCTGCCATCCTGACATGGCCCGTAAATTTATGGGCGTATCTAAACTAGGACATTCAAGATCAAAATCCACTTTTAAATGCACATACTCCCAAGTGGAGCACAGAGTAGATGCTATTATCCTTTATACCTGCAGTAGCTGCCACAGGAATAAAGTCCATCAGAATGTCTGTTTGCTTTCCCAAGGATGAATCACTACCAAACCTTCCTCTCTGAAAAAGGAAAGGAGATAGTAACACACAGATCCAATACCAGAATCCAAGCATTACCACCCACTAGATCCTCTTTCTGCCACACTCCAATTACTCCAAAACATACTTGGGAAGACTAAGATATAAATGGGTCAAATATGGACTAGTAAAAAGAGACGTAAATTAGAAAAACTTGCTATTTTAGCATCACCCTCTCTACAGAGGGGCACAAAGCAAAAGCAAACAGGTCTAGAGCACATAGTAAATCACTGTGTCTTATCCCAGTTGGACTGAATAATTTGTCCACACTTTAGAAAACCTCCATTCTTACCCTCAGCAATGAATACAGTGATACAGTCACATGAATAGGTATACAGAAACATAACAGAAGAGAGACTGGCTCAAAACACTGCTCCCCCCAGTAACCATACCAACAAATAAGACAGAGAAATCTGTTTGGCAGAGGGATCTGGTTCTCTTTTTGGTAGTATCTTTTAACTTAAAAAAATAGCTGCATTGGAGTCAAATAATCAAGCTCAAGATAGTCACAAAAAATAAAGGATGTATTTTTCTCCAAAGATCAAAACCATAACTAATGTAAGACATTCATATCAGAGAAGTTCAGTGTCCAGAAAAACTCTTCTGCCATATAAAAAAAAGATACTGCAATTGCTTTACTGCTCAAGAATTTCCTTGCCCAAACTGCTTAATTCTTCTTTCATGAAGTTTTGTCAGTAACTTGTTTTTAACTACAATGTACAAACAATTTTTCTTCACAACCCTCATTTTATCTAAAGCTCTTCTTTTGTTCTGGAGAGTTTTGTCGCATGCTCCTCTATAAATTTGCTCAACTGCTCTAAATCTCTGTCCCCGCCTTCAAATTTAATAGGGTTGTTCTTCTTGTCCCTCGGAGCAAAGTAGATAGTGGGGAATCCCTCCACTTTGTAGTGGTCACTTGTCACATCGTTGGCAGTAGCATCCATCTTGGCTATGACCAGATTTTTCTCATTCTTGTATTTTTTGCCTAGCTCAGTATACACTGGTTCTAGTTTCTTGCAGTGTCCACACCATGGGGCATAGAACTCTATGAGAACATCATTCTTTGTATCCATTACTATGGTATCAAAAGTTTTACCCACTACCACTTTCACAGGCCCTTTGTTATTTTTTGGCACTGGCTGGGACTTCACAATAGGCTTCAGTTTTCCTAGAAGGAAGCACACACCACTGTTAGAATACAGTAAGAGCAGTCCTTAAAATCTCCCCCAAGAAAGGGCAGAAGTACATCCTCCCACCAGGTAAAAGCATTGCACCAGTAAATGAAATTACTTCTGCATGAAACATAGGCTAGTTTGCTGGTGACCTTTCAGCACAGTAACCTTGTGAAATATGGGCAACAATTTGTTCCGCAATTCCCTAGAACCTTTCTCCCTCTTTTTATGGCTCTCCATCCACAATGTATTAGACAGCAATTTATTACACTAGTCCCAAATATGAATGATCAGCTCACACTTCAAAGCTGCAAGAACATCTTAGGCTTGCCAAACACCCTCAGTTTTAGAATATAGCTAGATGCCACAGCATAGTCCAAGCAACGAAGTTAATGAAAAGAGGCAAGAAACATCCAAAAGCTTTAAGCCAGAGCACTGTAATGTTGCACGTATGACTTTGTTGTAGCCATTGCCTCAGGAAAAACTCTTGGAAGGGGAAATAAAGCAAATGGCTTAGAGAACCCTATTTTAGAATCTGTACCTTTTTTGAATGCCAGCACAAATTGCCTGAGTACATCAGAGTCAAACTCTTCTGGCTCCATGGCATATTTTTTGCCACCTTCATCCAGAATGGCAACATTGACATCCTCTCCACTCTCAAGCAGGCCCAAATCTTTTATTTCAGAAGAATAATCTTCCTCATCAGAAACAGCAAACACGTATTCAGGGAAGTCTTTGGCCACTTCCAGGACTTTGCCTCTCCAGTACTGCGTAGCTGAAAAACCGTAACACAATGCAATTAGTAATTTCTAGGCTTGCTTCCTCCCAAAGTGGAGGAATGGTAATCTTAGCGAACTTACCAACACGATAGTCAAAACTAAAGTCTACAGAATAATAGACAACCACTAGAGGACGTTTAGCGTATCTTTTAGCATCATTGGAAGGCTTGCGATGACCAACTAGAGGCAAAGTATGCTTTAGCACATGCTCTTTAATCTCTGATCCACCTGCAGAGTCCTGCTTAAAAAAATTGGGAAAAAAGCTCAGACACATGGATTCAAGTGGCATTGCTGTTACACTACTGAAAACTAATATTCATGCATGCATGAATAAAGAAGAGGGTCATGTTATAAACAATGCTGTCACCATATTCTTCAAATCCTTGAGCACTAAAGATAATTTAGTACTCTACCTTTAAACTGAATATTGTAATGGTAAATTATTATTTGAATACATAACCTCTGGGTTAATTTCATAACACTTTCTCAAACAAACGAATACAATTTCAGGGGACAAACAGGTTGCCTCAAATATCTAGTGGAGTACTTCCAACAGGAATATGCTAACTGCTCATATAAACAAAGAAAGAGAACATTCAATCCACACACAAACTTTCTAGCTTTGGATCAGCTACTCACTTTAAGATCCAAAACATGCATCTTGGGCTCGTGCTTTGACTGAAATTTCTCTGGCTGCATGACAACCACTTTTCCTGGAGATGCTTTCAGTAGTTTTGCAATCTCGTTGCTGAAGGTGTGATGGAACTTGTAATCTTCTCTTAAACCATTAGCTGAAAAATTAAGGTTAGGGAGAAGGAAAAGTCATCAAGAAGTGAACTGACAGCCTCTGACTGAAATCTTGAGACTGCGCTGCAAGGAAACTCTCTTCCCATTCTCAATGGGACATGGAACAACCCAGAGTCTTGGGGAACAGCTCTTATCCAGGGGTGAGAAGCATGTGGAAATACATACAATTTGAGTAGCACTATTTGAATGCTGTTCAATAACCCTTCTACTTGATGAGTTATTCTACATATTCAAAAACCTTGAACTGCATCCAAAACATGTACAGTGAAACAGCTATTTGTTTATCAGTCTCCTACCTCTTGGATTCCCCTCAAATAACAGAAAGTAGCACTGGAAAGGAACCCACAAGGTCACCTAGTCAATCTATTTTCTTTGGGGCAGCCTGGGAAACAGTTCTGTATCTTGCTATGCTGCAGCAACCAAGTCAGCTCCTCATCTAGCTATAAATGACGTCAGCCCCAGAAGCAGGCATAGCCAGGGGGAAAAAGAATTGCCCGCACTGCTCTCAAGGCTCTGGCAGAAACCAAGAGTGGCTGCAAGTTCTCTGATCATGTGAGACACAGGGACTGATTAAAGGGACTGAGCACTTCAAGTGCTTAGCCTCTTCTGTGTGGTAGCAAATATCATTAACAAGACCGTCAATGTGTCACATCAAAGGGCTTTTTAAGAATAAACATCGCCAGGAATGGTCTAAACTGATCCAGAGGTGGATGATGATTCTTTCTCCAGGCCCCCCTCACTAAACAAGTTTGGCAAAGCCCAGCCTCTGGAACTGTCAGAGATGAAACAAGCAATAGCAGATGGCAAAGCTAGCAAGGCTTTAAGCCAAGAAGTTGTGATTTGTTCCTCAGCTAGGAATTTTCCCTCCTCTCTAGTTCACATGTTTTTAGGGACACAATACCAAGAGGAGGTATCTCCTCTGACTGGCTGATACTTTAGTTATAGCCTCAAAATCTGGTGTGAACTCTTTTCTTGAGTACGAGTGGAAGATCACCCTTCAATCTCCTTCCTCTTATTCGTCTCCAACCTCCCCCCACTGAACTAAGAGCAGAAATAAAGGATCTCTCCATGCCCAAAGTCCTGGGCAGAATATCAACAAAACATACCTTTCTTTAATATTTTAAAACATTCTTTACCTGCTTCCTGATAGAGCTGATAGGCTTTGTCATTCTCTCCACTAAAGACACCAATGATAATGACATCATCCCCATCTCTCAGAAATTCCTGTACCTGCTTGGTAGCCTGAATCTGTTTGGATGGAGGACCAGCCTGTTCAATCATGTAGTCAACAATACCTGTGAGACAAACCCACACCCAAAAAGTTTAGAACATTTATTGAACTGAAAGGTTCAGGCATTCCCTCTACAACATTGTTTAATACCACATTTCCTGTGGACACCTTTCTTTCTGTGCAGCCCTCCCACAATAACTTAAAGATCAAATCAGCAAGACCTCAGTCCAAGTTTTTAAGTTGCAGTTCTGGCTATTCTCTTTCAAGTTGGTTTCAGAAGAGGTGACCAAGCATGAGTTCCATGGATATCAGCTGATCTTTCAAGTCTCTCTCCTTTCTGAAATTCTAGACCCTACCCTGTCCCCTGACCCTGCTATGAGCCAAAGTTCTACTTGGATAGTCTTAAGACTTCTTTCTTACTAAAACCTAATATTGAGCACTTTGCCAGCCCTTATGGTGCATTCCAGTGCAATTAAAGGCTGCCCATTTACTCATACTGCCACTGCTTCACCATGTGTATTTAACTTGCTTTATATTAAAAGGAGCTTATAGTACCACCATAAGATGTTATAAAGATTAGAGACAAATTTATACTGCTGGCCCATGTAGGTACGAGAGCACAGTTTTTCAGGTTTCCCCAACTACCATTGCTATGATGTTAACAAGTCTGCAAATCCTATAGATACGTCAAAACATTTGTGGTCAAGCCCTCAGAAAATAAGAAAAAGCAGAAGTTGCAGTACCGTATTTTTCCCGTGGACCATTGTAGTCATAAGGTTTGCCCTTGCGGAATATTTTCAGAGTTGGGTAGCCAGTAACATCAAACTTCTTTGCAAGCTCAGTTTCAGCAGTAGCATCAACTTTAGCCAGGGGAATAGGAGGTGTGCGCTTGCTGAGCTCTTGGGCAGCCTTCTCGTATTCTGGAGCAAGCCTTTTGCAGTGTCCACACCTAGGGAAGGAGAGGGGAGGGCAGTTTTTACAAGCCATGAGTCCTGCAAGGTACCTTCTACCTCTGAAGTGGAGGAGTTAAGTCTTCCAGAATGCAGAAAGTAGAAATGGGGTTATTCAATATACAAAGGACAATTCAGTCTAGGAAGACTTGCCTCTCCAACCTGAAGCTAGACTCTGTCTGGCCCCACATTACTATAGGTAGTTTCATTTTTAGAGGCGATATTTAAACTAAGGATCAGCCTCCTTTGGTTTTCAGTACCTCCCAACGTGTTCCCAAATTAGTAAATAAGGAGAATCTTCAGTGAAGTTTTGGAGACCACCCCTTGCTGAGACACAGATCCAGTCTAGTCTTCAAGTGATTTGTAATGCAATCCTAGGTCCAGATTAGAACTAAGGTACACCAGAGCTACACACCCCCACACAAGGCAAGCCTCTTTGAAAGAGGCATAACAACAGAAAACAGGTCACCAAGCATTTTTCAGGCCAGCTGTACTAGGATAGTACAGGCGACTGCCTTCTTGCTTACCATGGGGCATAGAACTCCACCAGGATTATGTCAGCACCATTCACAATGTCGTCAAAATTATCCTGGGTCAATACCAGCGTAGCATCTGGTGGAGGGGTCCAACTGGGGTCTGAAACCTCCTTGACTTTGGCCACAATTGCTGAAATACAGTTCAATAGCCCAATTAGCAAGTTTGCATTATCATACCACGGCATAATCGAATGCAAGAGTTGGCATCAAGAATTTAAAGTCAGAGTGGCACGCATGGTCTTGGACCAAAGCTTACACAAGAACACTTTCAAAGGGCAAATCAAGCTCCTTTATGCTTTACTTCATTGTTGATATTGCCAAGGTCTTCTCTTCACCCCATAGAGCATCTTACTTATGCAGAGCACAGATCTGTACTTTGCAGCACTGTAGCACATGAATTCCATCTCAAAACAGACAGAAAAGGTAGTTTTTCCCCTCTGACTGAAGTTGGACACATTCATTAAGCCAAAAAAAGTGGTTTTATATACAATCATTGTATAGTTCAGATGTTTCTTATTAGCTGATCCTTCAACAAGCACGAGACTACCTCCTCTTCTAGTCAAGTCATACTTCTAGAAACCTTCCATCGGTAACAGCACTACCCACTACCTGCAAAATCGTCCTCTAGCATTCAGCCAATTGAGAAGACAAGCAACATTTCAGCCTTCATGATATTATTCTGCTTAAAATAAAGTAACTTGATGAAGTCCTTCAAAATAGTCACATTAAGAAGCAAGACCATATACTACTTTTGCTTTCTTACAGGCAATTCCAAAGGACTGGCACTTACCATCTTCCGTCCGAGAACCATCATAGTCAACAGTTTGGCCTTTTTTCAGGATTTTGATGGTTGGGTAGCCACTGACATCAAAACGACTTGCTAGTGAAGTGGCTGCAGTAGCATCTATTTTGGCAACTGGAATAGGAGGGTCATTTTCCTTCAGAGTTTTGGCTATCTTTTCATATTCAGGAGCAAACTGCTTGCAATGCCCACACCTGTCAGAGGAAGACATAAGTAGATACATAAATGCACGACAGACCCATAGGGGTATTTTGCTACTCTGCATTTCCAGGATGCCTTCTGACAGATGTTCACAACATCAACATAAAGATGTTTGTCTTGCTATGTTTTCAGATAATGGAGAGACAGAATAACTGTAGCTAATGTGCTCTTTGTTCAAATCCCAACTTTTTTTTTTATTTTCATTCAACAGGCAAAACATTTCCATATGTGTTTTACAAAGCCATTGTAAAAAAAATTAACAATTGCTTTTACAACAAAATTGCAAACCTCGTACTATGCCTCTCCTTCCTCCCTGCCACCCCCAAATATGGTCTCTGTTCAAACTTCAGCTTCTCCCTAATCTAGGTTCAACTTCTCTACCTAGCACCCTAAATTGAACTAAAGAGGAAAATGAACCATTATTTAAGTTGGCCTAATGAAATCTCACACCACCACAGTATCACAGAACCTGCTCTCTCTCTGGCCACACCAGAGCTCTTTGGGAAGAGCAGAGGCTCCTACTGCAAAAGCTGGCATGTCAGAGGATATAAGCATAAGAAAAGCTGAATATAGCTTGACAAGCTGAAGACAAACCCAGGAAAATGAAGAAAACAAGAGGCAATGTAGTGTATAGCAGATAGTCTGTACTCTTTAGCCTCTCAACTGGCAGGAGAGGGAGTAGAAAAAAAAAGAGAAGAGGTGTTGTCTCCAATGACCACACATCCCTCTGCTCAGATAAATTAAGCTTCATGTTCAGTTTTCATGCAGGCAAACTACAGCTGCAGAAATATTACCTACAGCCAAGGAGGGATGGGATAAGAGTGGCACTAGTTAAAATGCAACTCCACCTCAAGCAAGATTGTATTCCCCCCTCTATTAAAAGACTAGAAAAGGACAAATAAGTCATCTTTATATAACTAAGCCACAAAGAAAAAGAGGTTCTGACTGCAACACTAACTCAACAACTTGACTGCAAATATATTCTACTCTTGTTTTCCCCCACTAACCATCCCTATTATTTTTGTCCACAAGAATGCAAGAGAAGATACACTCTGGACAAAATTCTTTGTCTCAGTTATATGCAAGTAAATCCATTGTAGCTCCCCTGAGCACACTAGTATTACTGCGTACCCTGGTATGCCAGCAGAATTATCATGATCAGGTAGATGTATAAGGCACTGTTTAAATTGATAATACGAACGAGCTATGTCCTTACACCACAACCCTCTGGCAAGGACAGAGATTTGAACTTGACAAGGAAAACCTTGTAGCAATTCCCCTACTAGGGAAGTCTCCTCCATCTAGACGAGGAAGTGCACAAGTTCTCAGTGGGTCAGTACAAGGACACAATAGCAGGCTGTGAGACCATACTGCATGACTTTTCTGGGCCTCACTAGGACCATTTCTGTTGCCTCACAGGCATAGAGCAGGGATGGAACCAGGGCTATGGTTCCCTTGGCATGGGATCCCTCAGCATGACCCACATCTGTGGGGAAAGAGCAGGCTGTTGTCCATCACGTGGTACAGGGGCAGGGAAAAGGGTACCTCCACACCACCAGAACTGTCTCCTACCCTGGACTATGGCAGAGTCCAGTGCTTCTCCTGCAGGCAAGCTACTCCTATGTCATCTTTAAAATTGCAACCTAAGTTCATTTTTTAGGAGTGTGTCCTGTCAGACAAGCTCCCGACAGCCACTCCATCCTGCACCTAAGGTGGTACTGCAGGCTGTGAACCCACCATGGTGCATAGAACTCCAACAGCACAGTGTCCTTGTCCGCAGTAAAGGTGTCAAAGTTTGCATCATTCAAGACTAATACACCATTTTCTTCTTTAACTTCAGAATCATCATCATCATCATCATCGTCATCGTCATCATCATCATCACTGTCATTGTCAGCTTCTTTTGTAACAGGTTCTGGAAAAGTAAAAGTGAAATATGGATTAGATTGTGTCAAGTTGAACATTAAAATAACATTACCAGGTTAAAGTTGTATTAAGTATATCCTGGGGTTAAAAAAGTATCAACACTGCTTAGTTCCTGCTCCAGATACAATGACGGCTACCTCAGTATGCTAAGAGCTTGGACTCAGGTGTTTGACCATTTAATTTTTGTCCACACTACTGAAATATTTGTATTGTTAGCTGGCGTAAAGTGTCAACATTTATTTTGCCCTTCAGGGCAAGCTAACAAAATGGACACAACAATTAATGCATACAGACCTATGTGAGAGTCACTACCAAGGTATGTTATGTTTGGTATCTTGTTGAAATGTGGGAAGTGAGACACGTTTTGTTGGGCAAGAAGGGCACACAGATGATACCTGAATTCAAACAGAAGCCCTCAATAATGCAGCAAACCAGCTGTCCTTCAAGTGCAGCAACTTGCTGCTGGAAAAATTAGGTGTCTTGTACCAAAAAACCAGATGTTATCTGTCCTCAATGCTTCCCTTGTACCCTTACTCACTACACCTGTAACACAACAACTACTATGCCTGTCCGAATGTCTAAAACAGACAGGCTTGCTATAAACTCAAATGCTATCATTTCGCTAATACCTAGGTGGTTTAGAGGCAGCACTTCAAAATTATGCTTCTGTTCCTGACTGTTCAATCCCACCCCTGCCACCTCAATATATCTTGCTTTCAGTTACAGTGATGTTTCAGGTCTGCAATTCACTGAAGAGGCTTTCCATTCATAGGAGCATCATTCTGCTCTGGATCAGCAACAGACTGCAGAGCGAGTGTAAAATCAAATAAGTGACTGTCACAGAAGTCTCATGAAAACCCACTCCTATGCACTTGGCAGATGCAAGGTACTCTTCTAAAATAAATGGAGTAAAAACTTCTTTCAAAGAACTTTTGGGGAGCCCTTTGATTTAAGGAGACCAAAACCACTGGTCCAGAACAGGCATTTCAAGGAGAAAGCAGATTTGCTAAATTACCTAATCAAAGTCAGCACATGAAATTTGAAGCCAGGACATTTCAACTGGTTCAATCTTTGTTGGCTTGGGATTTGAGATGCTTTCTTTCATATTTGATCTTTCACATGTTCCTTTAAACTTTTTTTAAATTGCTATCATCTGAGGCAAACAGACCTTCCCAAATTACTTTAAAGGAATTTCAGTCACAGAACAAGTAACGAAAATACCTCATCCCAAATGATAAAGGTGCAACAATGATGCTAAGGCCCCTTCTACCACTGGGAGTCCCAGGATTGGGGGCGGGGGGGGGGGCAGAATTAAGGTTTCTTGTTCAAAACTATTCTCTATTTAACTTTAATTGGCTTTTCACTAAGCTAACAGGAGTTACCGCAGTAGGACAGCAAATCGTATACCTGTAAGTTACTTATTCAGGACAAGAATTCTGACAATACTCTGATTTCACCTGGAATTTGAAAGTTAATAATGACAAATATGTAGTATCCAGGTACGAAAAAGTAAAAAACCCAAACCTCACTATTATCAGACCAACTGCAGACCATAGGAACAAGCTCACAGTAGACAAAATGATGCCATTAAATTGTAATAGGTATTTTTCTGTTAGAAGAAGGTATTAAAAAAATAAGCCTATATGCTCTTAGAAAACAGTATGTCCTCCTGGAGAAAAAGCATTAATTTTAATTAGAACCCAACTTTACACACCACCAAAATATTAAAGCTTCTGACAAGGGGACAGATCACAGGAGATCATTTATCACACAACAGTAGTCACCTGGATTAAGTTTCTTCAACAATTACTACTGTTTCATCTGATCTACAAAGCAGCTAAAAGCACTATTTGCAAGTGGACAATGCCTCCTGTGTTGCTGCCTCTGAGCACTTGCAGTGAAAGGGCTGAACTGTCAAACTCCCTTGAAGTGAATCTATGGCAGTCATGTACCTACAGGACTGCCCTGGTGAAAAAGCTAGTTTTCAGGGAATTTCAGCAGTCAAAACTTCTGCTCACATGCGTGCCCAGCAGTTTTGAGGGCTATGTTTCACTGCAGGGCATTCATGGTTGGTCTGTACCTGAATTGCCAGCAAGTTGCACAATGCCCATTTCTCTTCCAAGCAAATCACTTCAGACTTGATTTTTCCTGACAGAAAGGAATTTGAGCAAAACTAGCTGACCAGTTCTGCTGATGCATCTCTGAAACTAACCACCAGGTTAGGACTCTCATTCCTGCTTACTATGCTAACTACCCATCCCCAACAGAGAAAAAGACCACTGCAGCTACTGTGGCAAAGGCTCATGGTGTAGAAAGCTGAGAACAAAGCACCACTTACAAAAACATCCTGCACGAGTGGGAAATGTTACCATTAGATCTAACATCGATCACTGAAATAATTTTGTATCTTTCCCTGCAAGTGTCTGTATAGCCTGCCAACATAAAACTCCTTGACAATGATACATTGTCGGGGCATTATACACATCCACTTCCTCCTTCTTCCTCCACCTCAGAGACCAAAGCAGCACAGTAGCACACACAGCAGGACACCAGCTTCTCCCAATTGGCTTAAGGAGGGCATGCATTTCCCCCCTCCCCAAAAAGTTAACCCATAAATTGGTCCTTAAGAGTGCATATCAACCTCTGTTTCCAGCTTCACCAATACCTAGGGTTATCATAGCTACCCCTAAGGTCCCCTTTAGTGTTGGGACTGTAAGACCTGCTTCAAGGACCTGACCAAGTGTGGGAGAAGTAAGCAGGACTTTTTTTCATTAAGAACAAGAAACTTTCCTCTGCATTAACAATTTACAATTTAAAGAGAACAGATACAGAATGAGTCTAACTGTGACACCTGAAATGGCCGAAGTAGCTAATAAGTATTTGCTTAAGACAGCTCATGAAAATAAAATAGCTGCACCCAAACCTGAAGTGTCTTTGTTTCTTAAAGCTAGTTGCAAAGCAGGTGGACAAACAAACAAGTGACAGCTGTGGCTAAAACCTGCCCTCCAGTAAAATATGGACTACTCCCTTTTACTCCAACAAAGCATTTCCACAAATTGCAATGCATTACTACACACATCAAAAACCATGATGAAGATGGCACTCATTTTAAGGCTTCAGGTACATGATGCTGGCTGGCAGGTCTTCTTCAGGATGACAGCTACTCTAACCAAAATTAATTCTTACAGTAACTTCACTGAACTTGAACATCTACACTAACTTCAGCATTTATTGGAAGTCTGGCCTAGTAACTTTTTCTTAAGTGGGGTGATTCCCGTATGAAAAAGCTGTATCCAGACATTAATGACTTCAGGATTCTGCCTGAAAGTTTCCTTTTGAGGAGGGCACTGCATTGTCTGTTCCCCCACTGGATGAGCTCAGTTTTCAGAAACTCAGAAGTCAAGACTCATGATATGTTGCCAGGGCATTCAAAAGCCTTTTTATGAAAGCAGTCTTCCTTGATCTTTTCTGTAGTGGATCCTCTACAGGATCCCTCCTTTTCCTTCACCAGGATGCAATGGTCATGATCTAGGCTAACCTTGCCATTGCTCACAGCCCTAGTCAAACTTCACTTCCAAAACCATACAGTGGAACAAGCCTGGTTTAATCTGAATTTTTCATCTCCTGAACACTGATTTTATATAAAGTTACTTGCTTGTTGCAAAGTAAATTTATTCCACTTCATACAGGTCTGCATTTCAAAGGCAAAAATGGAAATCCCTAACTACATGCATTTTTAAAGCAAAGGCTTTGTAAAGCCTGGTTCATGATTTATATACAATTTTGTGATACACAATAGAAATTGGAAAATGACTTGAGTTGTTGTCCTGGTTTCAGCTGAGCTAGAGTTAATTGTCTTCCTAGTAGCTGGTATAGTGCTACATTTTTGAGTTAGGTATGAGAAGAATGTTGACAACACACTGATGTTTTCAGTTGTTGCTAAGTAGTATTTAGACTAAGTCAAGGATTTCTCAGCTTCTCATGCTCAGCCAGCAAGAAGGCTGGAGGGGCACAAGAAGTTGGGAGGGGACACAGCCAGGGCAGCTGACCCCAACTGGCCAGAGGGGTGTGACATCATGTCCAGTATATAAACTGGGGGTAGTCGGGGTGGGGGGGAATTGTGACTCAGGGACTAACTGGGCCCAACTCTCTCCCCCATCGGGGGGGGGGGGGGGGGGGGGGGGGGGGGGCGGGGGGGGCGGCGGG